>NC_085139.1:11531169-11571446 GCF_024139115.2 Armigeres subalbatus | reverse complement strand
TTTCCAGAGTGTTTACTACAGCGCATGTAGTTAGGATCTCGAACTACCAATCCAGTAGTACACATTATTGAAAATATTTCTGGAAGACCCCTCAAAATGCCAAAAGGCCGTTTTGCCCCGGGGGTGCATATTACCCTAGTTACCCCTATCCTCGGTCCTCTGCTTTTCAATCTGTTCGCCTCCGCCATGCTAGAACCTCCGGAAGGCGACATTCTGTCTCTGTTCACAGATGACACCTCCATCGTCTACAACGGTAGAGTGATCAGAGCGCTAGTGGCAAAACTCCAACGAGGCCTGGAAGCCCTTACACCAGCTGGAAGATTTGTATCAGCGCGGCGAAGACCCAGGTCACCATTTCCCCCACTCTAAATCCCTTAAACATGTTCCGCCTAAGGACTGTAAAATCATCCTCAATAGCACGACTGTGGAATGGTTGAAACTACTGTACCCTTTGAATCGGTCTGAATTGGGGAATCATCGGATGTCAGTCGCACGGTCAAGTAGTTGCTACTACAGAAAAATTTTCAAGCGTGATTCTGAGTTCGATTATGTGATTTTAGTGATTCAAAATGCGTGTTGTTGGGGAAAGTAACAAGAGAAAGCTGATTTTAGACGAACTTTCTTCATAGAACAAAGTTTAATCGTTTGGGGTTGGTACACCCAACCGGTGATTGCTAGGTTTTCTAACAATTTTGTATAAGAACCTACCAAAACCTGTTGAAGAATTGGGCATATGCGAAAATGCTAGATCCTTATACTAATATTGTATGGGACCTAACAATTTTGCATACTTTTCTTACAATATTTGTTTGTGAGCTTACATTTTATACATACGAATCCAACAATTTCGCCCAGTTTTTATACAGGTTTTGGTAGATTCTTATACAGAATGTGTTAGAAAATCGAACAGTCACTGGTTGGGTGTAGCGGAATCATGGCGTC
Source organism: Armigeres subalbatus (assembly GCF_024139115.2). NCBI lineage: Eukaryota > Metazoa > Arthropoda > Insecta > Diptera > Culicidae > Armigeres > Armigeres subalbatus. The sequence continues at coordinate 11,570,504 of NC_085139.1, read as the reverse complement.
AATGTTGGTCCGAGCATTGGCTGTCGGCAGGTGGTTGCTGCACATTTTTGACGTAAACTACGTCTAAGGGAAGACTCGGATACAGGGTGACAAATGAAAATTTCCAAATTCGAGACCGTCACGAAATCATGTAAGATTTTGAATTTTAATAGCGCCTTTATCTTCCGATGGATTTTTGAGATTTATATATCAATCGACTCGGAAATTCTCTACCAATTTGTCAATTGTATTGAAACTTTAGGTTATGAACGTTAAAATAGGGTATCGGATCATTTTGGCAGCACCCTCTTTTCTTGTCCGCAAGAGTCTCGTTTCGGCCGTCGCCGTTCAGTGCGGTTGGCTTTTGGACTCTGCTTTTTGTGCGGTGTTTCGCACAAAACGTAGAACAATGGAGCCGGACCAGTGACCGCGGTCGAAACAAATGTAACAAAAATGCGTAATGTGATACAGTAGGGGCATGTTTGTGCTGGCATGAGACGATCAATTGTTATCAATGCCAATGCCCTTGCTAGTAATGCAATTGGCGCTTTGATGTTGCATGAAGAAGTAGCAGAAAGATGATAATCGAAAAAATCTCCACGGGAAACCATACGAAATTTTTAAAACTCTTCCCAAAAAATCAAAATAGGAGCAACATTCTACACACACACCTTCAAAATGAGGGGTGTTCAGGTTTTTTAAATGCAAAATTGAAAGAAATACGTCAAGTTGATATTGACCAAATTTTGACCGTATCACCCTTTATATTAAAAAACGACCTTGGAAAAATGTTGAGCATTTTTTTTTGCAAACTGAAAACTAATAAGGCTGTTACACATATTTATTCAAAATTATGGTCTCCGGAAAGTCAAAGGGGAGGGGGTAATCTTCTTCTTCCTCTACTGAATCGGCGTGAAAATTTGAATGCAGAGGTTTTTTGGGCCGGGGAAGGTTCTTAAGATGGTTCGAGACCCCTCTCCTCTTTGAAACCTGGCTCCTATACAAATGAAACACCAATTTCATCATAACTCGAGATCAAGCAAATGGAATCAAATCTGGCGTGTGGAGGTTTTGGAAGGGAAGATATGTTTCTGTGATGGTTTGCAACGCCTCCCCCTTCTGGAAAGAGGGGCTCCCATACAAATGAACCAAAAATTTCTGCATAACTTGAGAACTAATCAGAGAATAAATCAATTTCAGGCGAAACCAAGTTCGTCGGGTCTGCTAGTAAAAAATAAATTGGGAGTGAGTGTTAGTAATGGACCCCTTAAGGACAGAAATTTACTTCAATCGCTACGCTTGAGTCAGACTAATGACATATTGCCATTCTGCAGCACCAGATGACAAGTAACAGTTATCAGCAATGCGTTTCGTACATAAAACATGCTGAAACATTCATTTTTACTACTAAAATAAGTATTTTAAAATAATGTAGCCAGATCGCCTATTATGGCCACCCCCGGGACCATAATACGCAACATAGAGTTTGTTTACATACGTATTATGGTCCCCCCCATTTGATTTACATGTTCCATTCCCACATGTTCCTGTTGCCTATTATGGACCCTTTAGCATATTTACATTTACAAATTAGATAATATAACTAAGTTTCTGTTTCCCTGTCTATAACAAATTTATGGAACTGCTGTCCTGCTACATGAAGCAACTTCACCCGACGGAAGTTAGCAGAAAATAATCGATTCCAGCGTTTAATTTGGGATTTTGTTCAGGGGGTCCATTATACGCACGGGGTCCACTACTAGCACTCACTCCCTATTAAAATGAAAAAAAAAAATAAAAACTCCTCGGATTTGTTAAAGAATGGGGGGTGGTAGAAATATTTAAAAAAATATTTATATCGGCCTTATAATGTTTTGTCCAATTAAATGCGCGCCTGAATCAGAAGGATTTAACTTTGATTCAGGAAGTGTGAAATGTGATATGCATATGATTGGAATGTTTCTGAATTATAAATGTTGCAAACGGAAAAGAGGATGGTCCCCTAAGGCTTCTTATATTGAAATTTTTCATTAAATGCTTCAAAACCCAAATGTAGGCAATTCGGATCGAAGAAAGGCATCATTACCACTGAGGAATAAATTTGGGTTTTCATAGTAAATTGTGTAAACTATTGTCGTATCCAACAGTTTTCATATCTTAAGATACGCTAGTTTTGTTCGAAACCAGTGACATAAGGGTCTGTTCATAAATTACGTAACGCAAAAATCCGAGTTTTTGACCCCCTCCCTCCCCCTCGTAACAAAAAGTAACATTTTTGGTACCCCCTCCCTCCCCCATATAACGCGTAACTGTGAAAATTTTAAAGGCAGATTTTTTTCTTCTCTGGAGCATCTGAAGCATGTGGGTTTTGGTATTTTTTAACACTTTTAAAATAGGGACGGCAGGCACATGATGAAAAACCAAGGATATCAAGAATGCAGCTCGTAGAAACGAAAATAGAATTTGCGACCATGGCCATTTAATTAGTTAAGCGGAACTGTACTGTCGAGAAATACAATATTTCCTTGATTTCGATAATGACTAATATACGATTACCTCAGCCAGCTAAAATGCAATTGCTTACAATGAAAACTCTCTTGCATCTATTAACTTTAGTTTGGTTTGTTAGATCTAATCATAAATTACGTGAGATAAAAGTGGCTCGAAATTTAGCAACAATTTTCTAACAAAACTGGCTGTTTTTAGAATTAAAAAAATACGATATTTACGCCAAAACTATATTTTTAGAAAAAACTGTTGTTCTACAAAATTGTTCGAAATAGTAAGGCCATCATTATGGTTCTACCAAAAAATAGGGTGGCCCATCATATAAAAAAAAATAGAATTTTTTTTTTATTTCTCAGAATATTGACATGTTATGTTCTACAAAGTTGTAGCGCAGCTAATTCCAATCAATTTTGCTAAAAAACTTTTTCTGTAGCTCTTAAGTTGGCTGATTTAGAGCAATTTTACCTAATTGGATTAGGGTGTACCTCAAAAAACAGTATTTTTGATCTAATTTTTTTGTTTCAGATTTCTCGAAAAAGTCGTCTTCAGGTGACTTTTAGAGCTCAAAAAATGCAACTTTTGATGGGTAAATATGCACAATATCTTTTTCCGATCAAAAGTTATAATTATTTTTCTGTCAAAATTACATTTTTTTCATAAGTTGATATCTCCGGTTAGGGCAGACCAAAAAATATGTTTACACGGCATTTGAAAGAGCAAATCATTTTCTTACGATGTGAAACAATTGGGGATATGTTATTTTTTATCTCAAGATTTACCAATTTTACTGAAGTCATGTTTTTTCAAATAAATTGATATAACTCGACAACGGAAGAAGATGGAGACGATGTTATTACAGCAAAACACGCGTTTTGAAAAGCCCCAAAAGTATTCAGAAAGTGACATTCGTAAAAAATAAGAAATGAAATGGGCAGATCATAAATATTGTTTTTTGAGGGACGCCCTAGTCCTGGTAAGTAAAATTACTCTAAACAAGTGAGCTTAAGAGCTACATACAAAGTTTATATAGCAAAGTTGATTGGAAAAAGCTGCGCTACAACTTTGTAGAACATTTTACGTCAATATTCCGCAAAATAAAAAAATGAAGATTTTACATTTTTATAAAATGGCCCACCCTATTTTTCGGTAACTCTATAATAAGGGCCCAAGTATCCAGAAAAACTTTGTAGAACAAATTTTGTTTCTTAAAAGTATGCTTCAGACCGAAAATGCATCTTTTCTCGTAAATCTTGCAATACGATGATAATGATAAAACTTATAAAAAGTGTTAGAGCTGTAGATTTTTTATTTTTCATTTCTCACGAATGTCATCTTCTGAAGACTTTTGAGGCTTTTCAAAACGCGTGTTTTGCTATAAGAATATCGTCTGTATCTTTTTCCGTTGTCGAGTTATATTAATTTATTTGAAAAAACATGATTTTAGTAAAATTGGTAAAACTTGAGATAAAAAATAACATATCCCCAATTTTTGACATAATAAAGAATATCAATTTATCTTCCAAATGCCGTATAAACATATTTTTTGGTCTGCCCTAACTGGAGATATCAACTTATGAAAAACGAACAGTGGGTAATGTCTGTGACATAACCGCTAAGTGGACGTAGGACTTGACTTGACCATGCCTTTAAGATACATAATATGTCCAAATTTTCCACATCAACTATTTTGGATAAATAATCGGCGTTGCATACCAGACGAGCTCGGTGGTCTAGTGGCTACCGATTCTGCCTTATGAGCAGGAGGTCGTGGATTAAATTCCAGGCTCGTCCCTTTCCTACTTTGTATTTTTATCATAGTTCTTTCTGTGTTTCGCGTTCTACCAACACAATTCCTACTGTTATAAACTTCCACACTAACAAAACCTCCCGGGGCACCTATGAGATGACGTAGAATTCTCTGCATCGATCTTAAGTAGGTGTCCGACTAACCAGCCTTTCCCTTCCCCAGCAGTCGCAAGGACGTGGCCAGGACAGATCTGGACTTTTGGCGAGAGTGCATTGCTTCCATCTAAGAGATAGTGATTAGTCCCAAATCAATATCTGTGGTAACGAATGAAAGCGATACTAGTTCCAGGCTTGTACCTCCTACGAATTTATTCGAATTGCTCAATGCTAATGCTAATGCTAATAATCGGCGTTGCATACCATTCCTTGGCAAAAATCTTCTCATCAAACCAACACAGAAATCAAATCTACCTCGAACAAGAATCATCAAAAAAAATTCAGGAAGTATCTGGCCGGTCACGGAATATTAGCCTCGACAGTGGCAACCTTCCCACTGAAGGACTGCCTGAAATAAGCCACAAGTTGGCTCAGCAGGGGATGTAGACTGTATCTCAGCCCTCTACTGAAGGTCCTCCTAATGCGTGCGATAGCGACTGAAGAACATTATTTTTTATCTCTTAGAGCCTTAAAAACGTAAGAAAACGATCTTTTTAAATAACCGCGAATTTCTAGCACTTTTCTTTTATACCTACTTAATTTTGAATCTTCTCTGCTTCCCAATTGGCTATCTCTTGGCCAATCAGCTAGTGTCTTGTATCCCGCTTCTTTGTCAGCCAAAGCGTCATCATCATCAACGCGTTCGAGAAGGGCTTCTTCTTTTTTACGCTTGTTGCTCGCTGCTGGCGTCTATTTCCTAACGGGACTTTTCGCTAGATACAGGCCAATAAGCCAGGCAAGCGAGTTTAGAATTGCAGTTCAGGTGGGAAGTACGTGTTATTTTCTGAGACAACATTGTTAGTAGTAGAAGGAAGGAAACACTCGGAAACAATGTTTATCTACATATTTTTTTATCAATGCCAAAAAATCCAACATTTGATGACAAATCGATTGATAGTTTATTAATGTTTGAGCTGTTATCGGTGTTTTTTATCTAAATAAGATTATGTGAGAGATTTGGACATCTTATGAATCTTTAAAGGCATGGTCAAGCGAAGTCCTTCGTCCACCTCGCGGTTGAATCAGAAAAATTATCCACTGTTAGTTTTGACGCAATTTATGAAAATCACGCATAAAATTTTATCTCTAGAATATTGGATTGGCACCCAAGCACAATTTCTATCCCGAAGGGTTGTCACGCAAGCTAATTAAATTTTTAAAACGATTCTACTGCGAAAAACTCTTTAGTAGATCTTGAAAACTTGAGATCTTAGAAAACTTGATCAATGAATCGTCCACTTTGAACGTACAGAGGCACACTAGAAGTTAACTTTCTGAAAGCAGTGTGGCGAAAGGCATCTAAGGTTCGATTTCTCAAATTTAAGCACCTTAATCAAAAAAAAATTTGGTAGGCGTACTAGCGAACACCATCCATCATAACCGGTACCATATAGTTTTTCATGAAAAGTTCCCAATTTTGAGAAAACCCGCGTTAGATGTCTTCCGCCATATCAATTTCTGGAGGTTAACTCATGTCGGCTATTTGCGTATATACGATAGCGCCTGGCTGTGGAAGTGGCGGGTAGAAAATCAGCCACTGTCAATAATTCATCTTGTTCAGTGTTGTCATTGACAGTCTATCGTCACACCGCCGAGCCGCGCTTACTGTCCGGTAGGCTTCTCCTTTGTGCGGTGGCCTCGACAATGCCGGACCGAAAATGCCGATGATGCTGACGATTCTGCCTTGCTCTTGAGAAAGCTTAAGTTTGCGATTGCGTGGCTGAGACGATGGAGCAACACTTCAAAAGTTCTGGCGATGTGGCGATCTGTGGTTGCTTTGCCTGTTCTTGTCAGATCTCAGGGTCAGATTGAGAGGAAAAAATCGTGCTGCGCTTTTTTATGCCTTCCTGACCTAGTGAGAGCTCATTCGCTGACGTCTGCACCAATCAGAGCGTGGCAATGGAATGATGCAAGAATGATGCGGTACTCATATTTATAGGTTCTCGTGAATTCAATATTTTGCTTTGAAAACAGTTTTTGGCCTATTGAAACAAGTTTTCGGATATTATCAAGCATGAATATGAAAGGCATACTTGAAAGCTGTTGATTGAGTGGTTAACTGCAGAAAACTGTTCAATAGGGCAAAAGCTATTTACGTTTGAAATCTTTCAACACAGCGTAACGCGGTCGATTTAAAAAAAATTAAATGACACCCGGTATAGTAAAGAGAGACGTAAGTCCTACGTCAAAATGTAATTTTGACAGAAAACGATTATAACTTCTGATCGGAAAAAGATATTGTGCATATTTACCCATCAAAAATTGCTGTTTTTGAGCTCTGAAAAACACCCGAAGACGACTTTTTCGAAAAATCTAAAACAAAAAAAGTAGATCAAAATACTGTTTTTTGAGGTACACCCTAATCCAATTAGGTAAAATTGCTCTAAATCAGCCAACTTAAGAGCTACAGAAAAAGTTTTTTTAGCAAAATTGATTGGAATAAGCTACGCTACAAGTTTGTAGAACATAACATGTCAATATTCCAAGAAATAAAAAAAATATTTTCTAATTTTTTTTATATGATGGGCCACCCTATTTTTTGGTAAAACCGTAATGATGGCCTTACTATTTCGAACAATTTTGTAGAACAATAGTTTTTCTAAAAAATATAGTTTTTGGCGTAACATTCATCTTCCCGCGTAAATCTGTATCCTGGACCATAGTGCGTGATTTAAAAAAAAATAATCAAATCAATTTTTATTCGCGTTATGCGTAACATTTGGTAGTACCCACCCCCTCCCCCACCTTTTAGTATAACAAAGTATAAAGCAAGTTGGACCTCCCCCCTCCCCCCAAATCGTTACGTAATTTGTGAAAAGACCCTAAGTAATCAAATGCATGATGGCACTACAATCCTCAATAAACAAAACTGCCTTACGTAGTTTACGTTGGGCGGTTGTGTCTTGTACATAACCCTTCTGATTTTTACTTAAAACTATTTTTTCATCCTTCTAATGGCCAAAACCAGCCTAAGGCAGGGTATTTTGACTACCTATCGTTTGTTTTTTCAATTGTTCAGAAAGTTTTGACATTGATGAATAATAAAATCCTCATTGCATCCATATCTAAAAGTAAATCAAAATAAAATTAAAAAATTCACCATTTTTTTAAATATTGAAAGATGCGTAATCTACTGTTCCTTCGTATTTTGTTCGCGTCTCTTTGAAGAGTGAAATATTTATAGTTTAGTATTTTTCCACTACTAACTTAATAAAATAGAATGTTATGGTGGTGAATGATTCACTCTAAAATATTTCTAATTTCTAACGCGGAAAATGAAAATTAAGCCAATCAATTTTGAAATTTCCACAGCCCTTGAATTTTATCACAAGGTTTTTTGATATGTCTCGTTTTGCAAGTGCGTTTGCCCTGTTTTTTCACAGAAATGATCTGGTCAGCCTATCAATATTATGTTTTCGTGTCCTACAGATATTGGTGATAGTGATTTTTGGGACACCCTACCAAACATGCAAAATACATCGTATGGGAACAGCTAGAGTGGTACAAAGTACTCAACTTCACGGTACACCAAAGGCTTAAAAATGTTACATGTCTTCTGTGTATCCAGAAAAAAAGTGTGAATCGCGTATGCCTAAAATATTGCTCACCAACTTATGATCTCATCCATCAGCTGACTACCGAACGCATATGGGTCGAAAAACATCAATTTAAAACAAACGTGAGTCGCGCACCCGGCAACAAGCTGGATTTACTTTGCGTTGCCATGTCGTGAAGATAGCTGTTAGCAATGGAATATTTCAGTCTGATGTCCTTACATTAAATTTGCTGTTCGTCACTTGTGCAGTCTATTTTGAGAAGAATATTGGACTATTGTATATTTCGTTTTGTTTTTTGCAATATCGAAGAGTAGGATTATCCCCAAACGAACAAACGCTGACTCCATACATTTGACGACCAAGTTAATCTACTATACATCGTATCATAAGTCGCTATTAACAACAAATAAAAATCCTCAATGAACCGTTTCACCGCTGCAATTTCAGGGCGATTCTCGGTAATCCCCTACTCAATAAAATTGAATAAACATTAAAGTGCTGACGATATGCAAAAGTAAATCTTCCAATAATGATAAAGTAAAGCCCACCTCCATACAGCCTTGTCGTGTCGCCATGGACGCTAGTCCATGTCACTTAAATGTGTACGTTTCATAATAATTTCCTAATTTCCCATGGTACATTGTCAAATGGGTCAAATGGGTCACTGTTTTAACTACTTAGAATGCTCGTAGAATGGATTGAATGTATCTGAGAGCAAAAAGACTAGAATATAAGAGACCTTTTTAAACGATTTTGCTCTACTCCCACTAGGCTGCCGGTGAGAACGATAACCCATTGTCACCCCCGATGTCGGTAGTTGAAATTCCTATCAATGACTAAATAATACTTTTCCGTCACTTAAAAATACTTAAGTAGATACATAATCTTATAGGTACCCCCAACCAGTGAATGGCAAATTTTAATACAGTTCTGCATACGAATCTTACATAAACTGTATTATAATTTGGCATATACAATTTAAGACTATTTTACTACAATCGTTGTAATGAAATCTTACAATTTTGTATTATTTTATTAGAGCATCTGGACGAAAAAAGTCATTGCTTGTATTAAAACGTTGCAGAATTGTATATTCCAAGATTTTGTACAATAATCAATAAATTTGTTTTTTTGGGTGTACTAACTGGAATAAAAAAATTTCTGTTCGGAACTACATACAGTAAAATTTTAGGGAAAAATAGGATGTTTGAAAAACATCTGCTAGTTTTGCCAAACTTCGTGTGGACAATATTCAAATTTTATTGAATTTTCCACATTTTTGTTGTTCATTTTATCATCCATCGATTCAGAAGCACGCGTCATGCTCGCGATCTGTGTTTTGATTACCGAGCACCGGATTTTGATTCATATTGCAATAAAAATAATCAGCTATCCGCATCTTTCTGGCTGACACCGCAATTCACGCCATTCGCGCGACTTGTTGATTCCGTTCGCTGGAAACACGTCCAGAACCAGTGGAACCTGGATTTGAAAGCAGCACCAAAACAATCTTCTAAACGGTGATATAAATTTATACGATGACCTATGCCGCATGGTTTTGTCGCTAAATAACACATCCGAATATGTAGGTACGCTCGGTCCGTGTATCCAACCTATCCAACACCAAGCGAAGTGAGTCGAAAACAAATCGCGAAAATCGTGACAGGCGAATAAAAAGGATATGTGCCGTGGTTTCCGATCTCTGAGTGAACCAAAACAGTGGAATATTTGCGCTAGCGCTGCCGAAGTTCCGAGTATCGGACACGCATAGTCTCGATACCACTGACTGTGCCGTGTGTCCGTTTCGATCGTTAGAGAGTGTGTAAACAAAATTTGGTGTGGCGCGATTTGAAAAGAGCGATTCAGTATATCCAAATGCTGATGGACGAAGGATCACTCACCAACTTAGAAGGGGTTACGCAGAACCAATCGGCAAGTGGGAAAGCTTTGAGATATCACAAAAACGTCTTCTCGGCGGATAATGTCTGCTTAATGTAGGTGACTTGTGTCATCGATTGTCATTATGGGTATACGTTTTATAAAAATAACATTTTTGAAAAAAAGAAAAACAACTCACCAGGCGTCCTCTTCTTTCAAGTGTAAGCACTGGTGCGTAATATTATCATCGTGATATCACGAATCTTTGAGTCCGAGCGATAATCGTCCATATTGTATAGGTAACTTCTAGAATCAAACTTCCCTCTGCACGACTGGTATCAAGAATGATGATGCCGCGTGCACCCCAAATTGACTTCTCTGTGATAGAGTCTGTTCTCCAACACACAGAGGGACTTGCCGACGCGGTGCGAAAGCGACGATACCATGTTGTTCTTCGCGGGCCACTTGTTCGATAAAAGGATCGAGTTCGACCACAGAGCATGACCACCGGTATGACCCATGAAGCCGACTCCGAACCCTTGGACCACCTCTTGTTTGCGCCTGAACTAGCCATCCTTGAGTCCACGCGCCACCTTCTGTGTAGCTCCGAGACGATTTGGACGATAAAACGGCGTTCCAGCCAACTTCATCTTTACACATCCTCCGAATTAGGTTGTCCAGGGTAGTGTCCAGACCACATGTGGCAAGCATGTGGTCACGCATTGCGCGAAAACGTGGGCACACGAACAACACGTGTTCCGCCATTTCCTCTAAACCTGCGCACCTGCGCGTATGTATGTATGTGTGTGTGTGTGTGTGTATGTGTACAAAATTTTGTAGATACACTTTTTGGAACTTGGCATTGGCCGAATTACTCGCAATTACTCGAATTACTTCGACTGAGAATCCTGTCCTATGGTTTGCTATTGAGAATTGGTCAGATTGGACTGTCCTATTGTTTGCTATTGAGAATTGGTCAGATTGGACTATGGGATCAGAAGTTATGGCCAAAATACTAAATCCCCTTGAAAGGTAGCTCCCATGCCCTTTAAAAAGGGCTAAAGGCACCATTCCCCTTGAAAGGGAGCACCATGCCCCTTGAAAGGGGAGGCACCCATGCCCCTTGAAAGGGGGAGGGGCACCCAAGCCCCTTGAAAGGAGAGCACCCTAGAGGGGAGGCACCCGAGGGGGAGCAGCCGAGCCCCTTGAAAGGGAGGGCATTCGAGTCCCCTGAAAGGGGGGAGGGAAACCGATCTCCTTGAAAAAGGGGGCTTTCGAGTCCCTTGAAAAGGGGGGAAACCGAGCCCCTTGAAAGGGAGGGAAACCGTGCCCCTTGAAAGGGGGCACCGTGCCCATGAAAAGGGGGGCACCATGCCCCTTGAAAAAGGGGCATCATGCCCCTTGAGGGGGGCACCCGAGCCCCTTGAGGAGGGGCCACCCCAACCCTTCGAAAGGGAGGGGGCACCCGAATTCCTTGAAAGGAGGGCACATCTGAAAAGGGGGCACCATGACCCTTGAAAAGGGGGCACCATGCCTCTTGAGGGGGCACCCGAGCCCCTTGAAAGGGAGGGCACCCAAGCCCCTTGAAAGCGGGTGCACCCTAGCCCCTTGGAAGGGGGGGCGCTCATGCCCCTTGAAATGGGGGGGACAACCAAGCCCTTAGAGGGGGGCACCCAACCCCTTTGAAAAGAGGGCACCCTTGAGGGGGGGGCACCCGAGGGGGAGGACAGAGCCCCTTGAAAGGGGAGGCACTTACGCTTCTAGAGGGGAGACACCCAAGCCCCTTAAAATGAGGGCACCCAAGCCCCTTGAAAGGGGGGGCACCCGAGCCCCTTGAAAGGGAGGTAGCCGAGCCCCTTGAAGGGGGGCACCCAAGCCCCTTGAGGGGGGCAGCCGAGCCCCTTGAAAGGAGGGCACCCAAGCCTCTTGAAAGGGGGGAGGGGGCTCCCGAGCTCCTTGAAAGGGGGATGCATTCGAATACCTTGAAACAAAGGGAAACCGAGCACCTTGAAAGAGAGGGAAACCGTGCCCCTTGAAAGGGGGCACCGTGCCCATTGAAAGGGGGGCACCATGCCCCTTGAAAGAGAGGCACCCCCTTGAAAGCGTGTGCACCTCAACCGCTTGCAAAAGGGGGGGGGCACCCAAGCCTCTTGAAAGCGGGTGCACCCAGGCCCTTAGAGGGGGGGGGGTGGGGCACCCAAGCCCCTTGAAAGAAGGGCACATTTGAAAAGTGGGCACCGAGCCCTTTGAAAGGAGGGGGAAACCGAGCCCCTTGAAAGCACCGAGCACCGAGGCACCGAGCCCCACTCAAGCCCCTTGAAAGGGGGGGCACCCTTGAAAGTGGGTGAAACCGAGCACCTTTAAAGAGGGGGGCACTCATGCCCCTTGAAAGAGGGGGCACTTATGCCCCTTGAAAGGGCTGCACCCAAGCCCTTAGAGGGGGGGCACCCAAGCCCTTTAAAGGAGGGCACATTTGACAAGAGGGCACTGTGCCTCTTGAAAGGGGGGTGCACCCAAGCATCTTGAAAGGAGGGCACATTTGAGGGGGGGCACCCAAGGGGGAGCACCCGAGCCCCCGAGCCCTTTGAACGGCGGGGGAAACCATGACTCTTGAAAGTGGGGCACCATGACCCTTGAAACGGGGCACAATGCCCCTTGCGGGGGCACCAGAGTCCCTTGAGGGGGGGCACCCGAGCCCCTTGAGGGGGGCACCCGAATTGCGAAGATGTGCATTGTGCAAGATCATAATTTATGTCAAAACTTACATAGACCTTTATGATTATCAGATTTTTCAAACGTAATGGATGCATTTTTTGAACACTTCAATGAGAATAAGTTTGGCTGCTCCGATATAGTTATTATGTCTATTGCAAGAAGCAGAAGCAGTCTTATACATCTAGGAACATTATTTGGGAAATATTTGGCTTCGCAGTCTTGGAGGGAATTGAAAACTATGTTTTCAATCTTTTCCCGACGTTTCGGTCCATTTAGGGCCTTTTTCAAGGGGTCGATTTGTTAAAGTTTCTTCGTCAAATATGTTTGTGTGTAACGTACAATGTCATGTGAATCAAATGGTTCAAATTTGGTCCGAATGAATTCTTCATCGGACAATTTGAACGATTTCTTGCTATCCGAAATTCAATGTCTGGACTTGCTAATTTCAACCATTGCTTTTCACATTTCACATTCAAAGTTAATTGCCCATATGCCGGCTATTAAGCCACCCGGAGTGGAAATTAATTACTATGTCTGAAACTTGATTATGCATATGTACAACCTGTGATAGATTTAGTTCGGAAAAGGTATTGGAGGGTAACCGCCCCTTCGGTGGGCTTTGATCCCACGACCCCATAATAAGTTTCATAATCAAGTTTCAGACATGGGCATCTGTCAAAGCGGAGGTAAAATTCAGGAGAAAAAGTTATGCCGATCCAGGATATAAAGAGCGCACACTTCGTGCTCCAGCCAGTTTATCGACGGAAGCAGTAAGCGATGGACATCGCAGGACCATCAGCGGACGAACGGATCAGTTGTGAGGACGAGTTACAAATCGCTACAGACGCCTCATTAGTGAAAAAAATCAGAAGGGTTATGTACAAGACACAACCGCCCAACGTAAACTACGTAAGGCAGTTTTGTTTATTGAGGATTGTAGTGCCATCATGCATTTTGATTACTTAGGGTCTTTTTCACAAATTACGTAACGATTTGGGGAGGGGAGGTCCAACTTGCGTTATACTTTGTTATACTAAAGGGGGGGGGGGGGGTGCGTACTACCAAATGTTACGCATAACGCGATTAAAAATTGATTTGATTATTTTTTTTTTAAATCACGCACTATGGTCCAGGATACAGATTTACGCGGGAAGATGAATTTTACGCCAAAACTATATTTTTTAGAAAAAACTATTGTTCTACAAAATTGTTCGAAATAGTAAGGCCATCATTACGGTTTTACCAAAAAATAGGGATGGCCCATCATATAAAAAAAAAATTAGAAATTTTTTTTTTCTCGGAATATTGACATGTTATGTTCTACAAACTTGTAGCGTAGCTTATTCCAATCAATTTTGCTAGAAATTTTTTTTCTGTAGCTCTTAAGTTGGCTGATTTAGAGCAATTTTACCTAATTGGATTAGGGTGTACCTCAAAAAACAGTATTTTTGATCTACTTTTTTTGTTTTAGATTTCTCGAAAAAGTCGTCTTCAGGTGACTTTTAGAGCTCAAAAAATGCAACTTTTGATGGAAAAATATGCTTAATATCTTTTTCCGATCAAAAGTAATAATCGTTTTTCTGACAAAATTACATTTTGACGTAGGACTTACGTCTCTCTTTACTATACCGGGTGTCATTTAAATTTTTTTGAATCGACCGCGTTACGCTGTGTTGAAAGATTTCAAACGTAAATAGCTTTTGCCCTATTGAACAGTTTTCTGCAGTTAACCACTCAATCAACAGCTTTCAAGTATGCCTTTCATATTCATGCTTGATAATATCCGAAAACTTGTTTCAATAGGCCCAAAACTGTTTTCAAAGCAAAATATTGAATTCACGAGAACCTATAAATATGAGTACCGCATCATTCTTGCATCATTCCATTGCCACGCTCTGATTGGTGCAGACGTCAGCGAATGAGCTCTCACTAGGTCAGGAAGGCATAAAAAGCGCAGCACGATTTTTTCCTCTCAATCTGACCCTGAGATCTGACAAGAACAGGCAAAGCAACCACAGATCGCCACATCGCCAGAACTTTTGAAGTGTTGCTCCATCGTCTCAGCCACGCAATCGCAAACTTAAGCTTTCTCAAGAGCAAGGCAGAATCGTCAGCATCATCGGCATTTTCGGTCCGGCATTGTCGAGGCCACCGCACAAAGGGAGAAGCCTACCGGACAGTAAGCGCGGCTCGGCGGTGTGACGATAGACTGTCAATGACAACACTGAACAAGATGAATTATTGACAGTGGCTGATTTTCTACCCGCCACTTCCACAGCCAGGCGCTATCGTATATACGCAAATAGCCGACATGAGTTAACCTCCAGAAATTGATATGGCGGAAGACATCTAACGCGGGTTTTCTCAAAATTGGGAACTTTTCATGAAAAACTTTATGGTACCGGTTATGATGGATGGTGTTCGCTAGTACGCCTACCAATTTTTTTGATTAAGGTGCTTAAATTTGAGAAATCGAACCTTAGATGCCTTTCGCCACACTGCTTTCAGAAAGTTAACTTCTAGTGTGCCTCTGTACGTTCAAAGTGGACGATTCATTGATCAAGTTTTCTAAGATCTCAAGTTTTCAAGATCTACTAAAGAGTTTTTCGCAGTAGAATCGTTTTAAAAATTTAATTAGCTTGCGTGACAACCCTTCGGGATAGAAATTGTGCTTGGGTGCCAATCCAATATTCTAGAGATAAAATTTTATGCGTGATTTTCATAAATTGCGTCAAAACTAACAGTGGATAATTTTTCTGATTCAACCGCGAGGTGGACGAAGGACTTCGCTTGACCATGCCTTTAAAGATTCATAAGATGTCCAAATCTCTCACATAATCTTATTTAGATAAAAAAAACACCGATAACAGCTCAAACATTAATAAACTATCAATCGATTTGTCATCAAATGTTGGATTTTTTGGCATTGATAAAAAAATATGTAGATAAACATTGTTTCCGAGTGTTTCCTTCCTTCTACTACTAACAATGTTGTCTCAGAAAATAACACGTACTTCCCACCTGAACTGCAATTCTAAACTCGCTTGCCTGGCTTATTGGCCTGTATCTAGCGAAAAGTCCCGTTAGGAAATAGACGCCAGCAGCGAGCAACAAGCGTAAAAAAGAAGAAGCCCTTCTCGAACGCGTTGATGATGATGACGCTTTGGCTGATAAAGAAGCGGGATACAAGACACTAGCTGATTGGCCAAGAGATAGCCAATTGGGAAGCAGAGAAGATTCAAAATTAAGTAGGTA
Organism: Armigeres subalbatus; assembly: GCF_024139115.2. Classification (NCBI taxonomy): domain Eukaryota; kingdom Metazoa; phylum Arthropoda; class Insecta; order Diptera; family Culicidae; genus Armigeres; species Armigeres subalbatus. The sequence continues at coordinate 11,554,650 of NC_085139.1, read as the reverse complement.
TAAAAGAAAAGTGCTAGAAATTCGCGGTTATTTGAAAAGATCGTTTTCTTACGTTTTTTAAGGCTCTAAGAGATAAAAATAATGTTCTTCAGTCGCTATCGCACGCATTAGGAGGCCCTTCAGTAGAGGGGCTGAGATACAGTCTACATCCCCTGCTGAGCCAACTTGTGGCTTATTTCAGGCAGTCCTTCAGTGGGAAGGTTGCCACTGTCGAGGCTAATATTCCGTGACCGGACAGATACTTCCTTAATTTTTTTTTTTGATGATTTTTGTTCGAGGTAGATTTGATTTCTGTGTTGGTTTGATGAGAAGATTTTGCCAAGGAATGGTATGCAACGCCGATTATTAGCATTAGCATTAGCATTGAGCAATTCGAACAAATTCGTAGGTGGTACAAGCCTGGACTATTGTGTGAGAGTAGCATCACTTTCATCCGTTACCACAGATATTGATTTGGGACTAATCACTATCTCTTAGATGGAAGCAATGCACTCTCTCCAAAAGTCCAGATCTGTCCTGGCCACGTCCTTGCGAATGCTGGGGAAGGGGAAGGTTGGTTAGTCGGACACCTACTTAAGAAAGATGCAGAGAATTCTACGACCTCTCATAGGTGCCACGGGAGGTTTTGTTAGTGTGGAAGTTTATAACAGTAGGAATTGTGTTGGTAGAACGCGAAACACAGAAAGAACTATGATAGAAATACAAAATAGGAAAGGGACGAGCCTGGAATTTAATCCACGACCTCCTGCTCATAAGGCAGAATCGGTAGCCACTAGACCACCGAGCTCGTCTGGTATGCAACGCCGATTATTTATCCAAAATAGTTGATGTGGAAAATTTGGACATATTATGTATCTTAAAGGCATGGTCAAGTCAAGTCCTACGTCCACTTAGCGGTTATGTCACAGACATTACCCACTGTTCGTTTTTCATAAGTTGATATCTCCAGTTAGGGCAGACCAAAAAAATATGTTTATACGGCATTTGGAAGATAAATTGATATTCTTTATTATGTCAAAAAATTGGGGATATGTTATTTTTTTATCTGAAGTTTTACCAATTTTACTAAAATCATGTTTTTTCAAATAAAATAATATAACTCGACAACGGAAAAAGATACAGACGATATTCTTATAGCAAAACACGCGTTTTGAAAAGCCTCAAAAGTCTTCAGAAGATGACATTCGTGAGAAATGAAAAATAAAAAATCTACAGCTCTAACACTTTTTATAAGTTTTATCATTATCATCGTATTGCAAGATTTACGAGAAAAGCTGCATTTTTGGTCTGAAGCATACTTTTAAGAAACAAAATTTGTTCTACAAAGTTTTTTCTGGATACTTGGGCCCTTATTATAGAGTTACCGAAAAATAGGGTAGGCCATTTTATAAAAATGTAAAATCTTCATTTTTTTATTTTGCGGAATATTGTCGTAAAATGTTCTACAAAGTTGTAGCGCAGCTTTTTCCAATCAACTTTGCTATATAAACTTTTTATGTAGCTCTTAAGCTCACTTGTCTAGAGTAATTTTACTTACCAGGATTAGGGTGTCCCTCAAAAAACAAGATTTATGATCTGCTCATTTCATTTTTTATTTTTCACGGATGTCACCTTCTGAAGACTTTTGGGGCTTTTCAAAACGCGTGTTTTGCTATAAGAATATCGTCTGTATCTTTTTCCGTTGTCGAGTTATATCAATTTATTTGAAAAAACATGATTTTAGTAAAATTGGTGAAACTTGAGATAAAAAAATAACATATCCCCAATTTTTTGACATAATGAAGAATATTAATTTCTCTTTTAGATGCCGTGTAAACATATTTTTTTGGTCTGCCCTAACCGGAGATATCAACTTATGAAAAAAATGTAATTTTGACAGAAAAATGATTATAACTTTTGATCGGAAAAAGATATTGTGCATATTTACCCATCAAAAGTTGCATTTTTTTGAGCTCTAAAAGTCACCTGAAGACGACTTTTTCGAGAAATCTGAAACAAAAAAATTAGATCAAAAATACTGTTTTTTTGAGGTACACCCTAATCCAATTAGGTAAAATTGCTCTAAATCAGCCAACTTAAGAGCTACAGAAAAAGTTTTTTTAGCAAAATTGATTGGAATTAGCTGCGCTACAACTTTGTAGAACATAACATGTCAATATTCTGAGAAATAAAAAAATATTTTCTATTTTTTTTTTATATGATGGGCCACCCTATTTTTTGGTAGAACCATAATGATGGCCTTACTATTTCGAACAATTTTGTAGAACAACAGTTTTTCTAAAAATATAGTTTTGGCGTAAATATCGTATTTTTTTTTAATTCTAAAAAACAGCCAGTTTTGTTCGAAAAATTGTTGCTAAATTTCGAGCCACTTTTATCTCACGTAATTTATGATTAGATCTAACAAACCAAACTAAAGTTAATAGATGCAAGAGAGTTTTCATTGTAAGCAATTGCATTTTAGCTGGCTGAGGTAATCGTATATTAGTCATTATCGAAATCAAGGAAATATTGTATTTCTCGACAGTACAGTTCCGCTAAACTATTTAAATGGCCATGGTCGCAAATTCTATTTTCGTTTCTACAAGCTGCATTCTTGATATCCTTGGTTTTTCATCATGTGCCGTTCCTATTCTAACAGTGTTAAAAAAATACCAAAACCCACATGCTTCAGATGCTCCAGAGAAGAAAAAAATATTCCTTTCAAATTTTCACAGTTACGCGTTATATGGGGGAGGGAGGGGGTACCAAAAATGTTACTTTTTGTTACGAGGGGGAGGGAGGGGGTCAAAAACTCGGATTTTTGCGTTACGTAATTTATGAACAGACCCTTATGTCACTGGTTTCGAACAAAACTAGCGTATCTTAAGATATGAAAACTGTTGGATACGACAATAGTTTACACAATTTACTATGAAAACCCAAATTTATTCCTCAGTGGTAATGATGCCTTTCTTCGATCCGAATTGCCTACATTTGGGTTTTGAAGCATTTAATGAAAAATTTCAATATAAGAAGCCTTAGGGGACCATCCTCTTTTCCGTTTGCAACATTTATAATTCAGAAACATTCCAATCATATGCATATCACATTTCACACTTCCTGAATCAAAGTTAAATCCTTCTGATTCAGGCGCGCATTTAATTGGACAAAACATTATAAGGCCGATATAAATATTTTTTTTAAATATTTCTACCACCCCCCATTCTTTAACAAATCCGAGGAGTTTTTAATTTTTTTTTCATTCTAATAAGGAGTGAGTGCTAAGGACTGTATCGAAAATAAGTTATCCACTTTCAAAGTGTTACTGCTCAGAAGCTTATGAAGGAATTGGTTTGTTTTACCCTGCATTTAATGTATTCGTATGTTAAGTTTCAAATCAGAGTTTGTTTGTTTGTTGAAAATTTGTTGTTTCCGATGTATAGCAAATTGAAAGTGATATCGAAATTCGAGTTTTGGACACATGGCTCCGTAAGAAGGGCATCGAGATGGATAATTTGACCAAGCGTTTCGCTATCCACCCCCAAAGGTAAAAATTCATGGTCAACAAGCTTGGGGAATACTACACGTTCGCTAACCTGTCGAAAAAGGAAGAAAATCAAGTTCATGTTACCGGAATTTGGACCAGAAAGTAATCATGTTATAAAACGAGGCAATTTTAAGCCGATTTTTGACCAGTACGAAAAATGCTTGAATAAATGTTGGAAAAGTGCAATATTCATTCAGTATTATATTTTTTCATAAAACTTGACAAACAGAATTAACATATATTGCTAGATAAATTTTAATACATTTTTAAAATTCATCCGATTTTATTCGAACAAAATAATGTGGATAACTTATTTTCGATACAGTCCTTAGTAGTGGACCCCGTGCGTATAATGGACCCCCTGAACAAAATCCCAAATTAAACGCTGGAATCGATTATTTTCTGCTAACTTCCGTCGGGTGAAGTTGCTTCATGTAACAGGACAGCAGTTCCATAAATTTGTTATGGACAGGGAAACAGAAACTTAGTTATATTATCTAATTTGTAAATGTAAATATGCTAAAGGGTCCATTACTAGCACACAAGGGGGGGTCCATAATAGGCAACAGGAACATGTGGGAATGGAACATGTAAATCAAATGGGGGGACCATAATACGTATGTAAACAAACTCTATGTTGCGTATTATGGTCCCGGGGTGGCCATAATAGGCAATCTGGCTACATTATTTTAAAATACTTATTTTAGTAGTAAAAATGAATGTTTCAGCATGTTTTATGTACGAAACGCATTGCTGATAACTGTTACTTGTCATCTGGTGCTGCAGAATGGCAATATGTCATGAGTCTGACTCAAGCGTAGCGATTGAAGTAAATTTCTGTCCTTAAGGGGTCCATTACTAACACTCACTCCCAATTTATTTTTTACTAGCAGACCCGACGAGCTTGGTTTCGCCTGAAATTGATTTATTCTCTGATTAGTTCTCAAGTTATGCAGAAATTTTTGGTTCATTTGTATGGGAGCCCCTCTTTCCAGAAGGGGAGGCGTTGCAAACCATCACAGAAACATATCTTCCCTTCCAAAACCTCCACACGCCAGATTTGATTCCATTTGCTTGATCTCGAGTTATGATGAAATTGGTGTTTCATTTGTATAGGAGCCAGGTTTCAAAGAGGAGAGGGGTCTCGAACCATCTTAAGAACCTTTTCCGGCCCAAAAAACCTCTGCATTCAAATTTTCACGCCGATTCAGTAGAGGAAGAAGAAGATTACCCCCTCCCCTTTGACTTTCCGGAGACCATAATTTTGAATAAATATGTGTAACAGCCTTATTAGTTTTCAGTTTGCAAAAAAAAAATGCTCAACATTTTTCCAAGGTCGTTTTTTAATATAAAGGGTGATACGGTCAAAATTTGGTCAATATCAACTTGACGTATTTCTTTCAATTTTGCATTTAAAAAACCTGAACACCCCTCATTTTGAAGGTGTGTGTGTAGAATGTTGCTCCTATTTTGATTTTTTGGGAAGAGTTTTAAAAATTTCGTATGGTTTCCCGTGGAGATTTTTTTCGATTATCATCTTTCTGCTACTTCTTCATGCAACATCAAAGCGCCAATTGCATTACTAGCAAGGGCATTGGCATTGATAACAATTGATCGTCTCATGCCAGCACAAACATGCTCCTACTGTATCACATTACGCATTTTTGTTACATTTGTTTCGACCGGGGTTATTGCATACATAAATTGAAACATGCTACTTTACGTTTCACTTCCAGTCAATAGCACCAAGCATCCAAGGTGAAATTCAAATCAATTATTTTTCTGTTTCTGTTTAATATTGGCTTGGTACGTGCTGTTGGCGACGTCAATTGTTCAGACGCATGTGCTGGAGTGTGGGTTCTGATTCCCTGCCCCGCCCCGGTAAGAAGGATACTTACCGTTAACGAAGAATTCTCCTATGGTCCACTGAGTCGAAGAGACTTAAAAAATACACTGACGATAAAGATTTTATTTCTTCTAAAGCAATAAATCAATAATCAACATCTTAATTTGACAATATTGTGACGATGGAAAATGACACAGACATATGCCACCGGTCGCGAGCATGGCACACTACGATATCAAATCCGGCTAATGCATATTCTCACCACAGACATGGTGAAGCCGCTGCAAACAGCAATGGTAGGTTGGTTTTAAGGAAATATTTAGGCAATGAATCGCCTCTTGACGTAATAGGCACACTAGGAGTTAATTCTCGAAACAGTTGGCGAAAGGCATCTAAGTCTGATTTCAAATTAAGCACCTTAATCAAAAAATTGGTGAGGCAGCGAAGCGACACCTCCATCATAACCGGTACCATAAAGTTTTTCATGAAAAGTTCTAATTTTGAGAAAACTCGCGTTAGATGTCTTTCGCATACAATTTCTGGCGGTTAACATAGTCGGCATATATTGATAGCGCCTGTGTGGAAGTAGGTAGAAAATCAGCTATCAGTAATAACATTACCACATAAGTGGTTATATGTTATATGTTTTTGTCTTTGTCACAACAAGTTTACCAATTGAAAGGCTATTTCACTTCGAAAGGAACTTTTATAGAAGTTTCGGAAACCCATAGACTCATTTCAATTTCTTGACGGAAGTTCTAGGACTAGGAACAACTTTGAAGCATTTTTTTTTGGAATTCGCATCAAAGATCTTTTGAATTGAAGGATGGCTGTCAAAGTAGTCAGGAAGAGTGTTATAAACAAGTGTATGTACAAATTACAGAATGCTTAATTAAACTAATTTCTAAAAAACAAGGAATGCAGCATTAATTGTCTTCTTTCTGATGTTCGTTTTTTCAGCAGAAAGCACGCATGATGACAAGTAAAATAATAAAGATTCTAGAAATTGTCTATTTTTGATTTTTTAATTCAACCTTAGTTTAATTTCTATGGATAATTATCAATTTCTTGATTGAAAATAACTTAACTAAAATGTAAGAGTAAATGTGACAATTTGCTTTTCTAATCTTTCGAAACTGCAATGGGGTGGCTTGAAAAGAATAGTTACGTTTTTCAGATGGAACGTTAAATCAAATCCATCTGATAAAAAAATTACTAGTCATATTTTTACAGCCCTTTTCAAACAACTTTCAAAACTTTATGGTTGTGTGCCATATAGAGAAAGTGGTCTTGTTGGTGACTTGACAAAAGAAACTTATGATGGACCTAAAGCAGCCTCAGCGGAAAAGACACTGCTTAGGAGCTTGCTATCTGAGACGGTGTGGTTTAACACACACATATCCCAACACCACGATGTTATACGCCCTTAGTTGACTGACGCTAAAACCTTGAAAGTTGGTGTTTAATGATGCTGTACTACGTCAGCAAATGGTGGATTAGAAGAACTCCCCTGCATCAGCCTGTAGGCATCTCAGGTGTAGAGGAAAAATCCCATAGGCACACAAATATATTGGTTAAAGACTGTGCAGAGAGAGTGAACAGCTCTTGGTGTTCTGGGCAGGTCAACTCAAGCTCTCAAGGTCTATAAGCTGCCTATACAGTGAATGGATGGCATGTTATTTGTATTGTGTTAATAGACAGTGTCTTCGATGAAATTGATCCCAGATATGCAGCCGCTTCGGCACTTTAAAATGGGGACGAATCTTATCCCACGGTCATTTAAGACCCCAGGGACTTTATAAGCTTTGGTTGGAAATGGGCCGATGTCTAGTTTAAGGCTGACCGGAAAGACGGTGACGTGCTTTGATTATGTTCGGACAGTGTTCTGATAACCACAAGCTGAATATCATCCGCGTAAACATTTTTTTAAAACTTTTTTTATGTTTTTTAATCTACAGATTTAGTTTAATACGCCCTTCCCTAGTAACATTGACGAATTTTTGTGGTTATATAGAATACTTGAAGAGTAAATCATTTTCTTCAAGAGCGTCATAAAACCGTATTTGTTACTTGGTTTGCAACTATCAACAGGTTACTACCATAAACGATCCTTATAGGACGCCAGTACCTTTCTTGTTGGAACGCTCTGGGCGCTGAGTTGAGAATATTTCCTGAGAAGCTTATCCGCCTACTGCTGGTACTATGGGTGTCCAAGTGCGGTAGATCGCCTTTCAGCTGTCCAAGAAGAACATAGCTTTCCTTGCTCGATTGCGTTCTGGAGCACAACTGCTTGGATACTGAAGCATGAGCTAGTAGCAAACCTAGTACAGAAAAACATGTTGTCGGAAATAGAATCTTTCATACTTCTTCTATTCCTCACAACTCAGACTGTTGATAAGCCATTTAACCACCTTAGAGACACGAGGTTGGGAAAACGGTGGCTCGAATCTATTTTTTTTTGGTATCGAGGTCACTAAGATTTTTCATCAGTTCTCGGAAAGTCTATCACCCATCGTTTGGTTTATCGTTAAGAAATATTGTTTGATGAATCTTTTAACTTGAAATCTCACCTCATCAGGATCAGGGAATCCAGAAGTGTTTGTGTTAGGTTCCTGTATGATCCACTTCTATGCTCAGAAGTAGTCAGAAACTAACGATTTTTGTGTTTCCCATTGGTGAAGGAGAATGTGAGTGAGTTTTTAAAGGGTGAATACAAACTTTTTCTGTTGTCTAAAATTAAAATTGATATATGTATCTCAAAACGGTAATATTGAAAATAAAAAACAGCTTTTTTTTGTTTTTGAACTAGGAATCATAATTCGGTGAAGTACATGTTTCTTTAAATAGTCAATGTTTCAAAATGAGCCAAAAAATAGCTTCCTAATTAATTTTTAAATTTTGACTTCTCCATTGACCTGATGTCGTTAAAACTTGATAACAAAGTTTTCGTGGTAAGAATTTGGAGAAATATAAATATTGGTTTTGAGATATTTCAATTGTTACATTGACTATAGATTTTTTTAGTGTAAAATATTTTTGACTAGTGTAATATTTTCACCATTAAGCCTTATTAGTCCCCTAACACTGTTCCTGGTAGTTTTTTCTGAACAATGAACGGTTTTCGAGTTGCAATCTATAAATTACTCGAGGATCGATTTTTTAAATTAGTTTGAAATTGTCTCATTCCAATATCAAAAATATGTGACAAGTTTCAATCAAATCAACTATCATCAAGTTTAATCGATGTGTCATTCTGCGGAATCCGTCAAGGACAAATCGTCTTAAATCTCAGTTAAATTTTTCTTTATACACGAGAACAGTGCTACAAAAGTCATTGTCGCAGCACGAAATGCCACAGTAATGACAAGTAGTAGTGTTCACTGCTACTAGTCGCACTGCTCGAAGACGCGCAAGACATTAGCTTTCGTTCATGCAACAAATCATCATCACAACCTCGATGCACGAAGACTTCATATTTTATTCTTCAGCTATATGCTAGCTTTTTAAGTCTTTGTAATAATGAATTTGAAGTAACGTATGGCAAGTTATAATCGACGTTATATCGATACAGACGTTATAAGAATCCTTCTATACGTTTATTTGAGACATATGTTTTAATCAGTCCGAAGGGTTACGCTACGTTATTTTATATTATGACGAAGAGTATATTTTTTCGCACTCTTTATACGGCGAGAATTACTATTGTCAGCCCTGCATGAGAGTGCTACCACCGGATGTTGAGTTGCATTCAATTGCGTACGCAGATCCTATAAGCTCGCACCCTTTCATTAACGCGTACAGCCACGCACGCATGAAATGGAAACCATGGCCAATCACTCGAATAGAAAGGATAGCGTAAACATGCCCATAGATCAATTCATGCCCGCCTGTATCCTTTGATGTTTAATTAGAGGCACACATACCAGGTCAAACGAGTGCAATGGACGAGATTATTGGCTCTGCCCCATAGATCCAAAGATCAATTTGCATAATTGCTGATAACGAGTATGTTTACAATCAATGGCAACACTCCGGTTGCAGGTTCAGAAACCGTTAAAATTGTATACATATTGAGAATGTGCAAATCTTGGTAAAACAGAACAAAGAAGATGAGGAGTTGAACATGAAATGTCAATAAGTGCAACGGCATCCGAAGAAACATGTGACAAACTCTTCACCACCCTTGCGGAATGGATTGGCAAACATGAGGTCCAGAACATCATATTTGTTATGGAATGTCCAGAGCATGATTGCTCCCAGCGACTTTGTAGTGAAAAAATATCCGATCCGATATGGGAGCAAATCGTCACTACGAAATTCCTCTGCATAATTGATTGCAGGAATTTTGGGTCCGATTAGGTATAGAGAAATACCTCTATTAGTTTTAATTGAAATCATTATTGAGAAAAAGCAACTGAACTTTTGTTACTCAGATTAGTTTCCAGTTTCAAATTTGGTCAATTTCATTGTTTCGCTCTAGGTGGGTAAATAACTTATTGTACTGCACATAAAAATTCATTTAATTGTTGTTGCGACTAAAAGTGAGTGGAGGACTTTAGTCGCAACAAAAAATAAGTGATATTTTCCAAAATTTGTCGCCACGTGGTGGATTGTTGGCGAATGCTTTGATAGCACGTGCTATTTGTACTGCCTATTATTTTACGATCACGTGAAGTTTCATTCATCTGTTATGGTTTCATTGGCACCAACGGACAATGTTGATGATATAATATTAGCAATCTGACATTACCTAAAACTACAAAAACGCCCAAGTAAAACCAATTGTAAGCTGCAATTTTTCAAAACAACGAAGAAGTTCTACTGTTCATGGTGAGAGGTGCATGGCCCATCGTGAGCTGGATCGTGAGCTACTGTTTCAAAATCTCTTGTTGCACCAAATGTTTCTGTCTACAAATGCGGGAAGTTTCAACCCTTTCGGCAGGGTTCTCTTTGTGCATTTTGATGAAATAGCAAATAGGAAAACAAAGCAACCTCTCTCAAACACAGTGCATTTTTTATAGCCGTGTGTATAGAAAGGAGACAATGAACTCTTTCTGGTCGTTATAAAATTTTATAATTTATCTTTGACACTTTACATTTGGACTGGATCAAAATCGAATTTTGAAGAGGTATCGTTAAACTTGATGTCGAATTTGTGTTGATGTTTCATTTATGTTTTTGTGAAATCGATTATGTATCAAACATGGAGCCATCTACTCCTGTCGTTTCCTTCAACATACTATCAGATTGTGCGTGAAGAATTATGTAAAAAATGGCGAATTCAGTAGAGCTTTTCGCATTTCGCAATCTGGTGGTCGTCAAAAGTTCGTGGCCAGAAGGGTGCATTTGAGGATTCGCTGTCAGCAGCAAATAAAGAATGTGATAGATAAACAATGTAAAAGATTCCACAATAGTTTGAGCTTGATTGAACGCCAGATCTGCTGTTCTTGCTCAGAGAATCAAAAGATTTGCTCGGGATTATGTGGGAAGAGCTTGGATCTCTATTTGTTATGTCACACTGGCGCTTCCCATTTCAGAAAAAGGTTCCCACACACGCGACACGACAGTCGTTGTCGCTGGATGGAAGCGTAAATAGAACATTTCCTGCAGCGACTACACGATAGAATCGCGGCGACTAGTTGTCGCGGGATGAAATCTTAGGTCTGAAGGAGCCTTAACAAAGGAGTGAATGATGAATGATGAACATGTTATGTTCGAAGAGTCAAAATGATTCTCTGCACCGCATTTAGTCAGTGAATATCTTAATTTAGGTTATTTGCGAGGGGCAGAGGGTGTAAAATATTCACAATATAAAGAAAGTGGATTGAAATTTACGACGAAAATTCTCATTATAGTTGAAAACAATGGATTTAAATACTATTATTCTAAATTCTATCATAGAAGATCTCGAATTCTTTTGGAACGACAATTACTTGTTGGGATGCGGTTGTGGTCTGTTGTTTTGCGTAAAAATTATTCGATATGCATGTTTCTTCCTCTGGTTGATATTTGAATTTCTGGGCAACAAGAGAAAATTGTAGAACCTTTAATCCCATTCAAATGAGATCGAAATCGTTGCTGTTTATGGAAGTTCAGTGGGAAAACAGTTTTTCTACACAGAAAAAAAAATAATGAAAATAAAACGTCGTAGAACTTGATTCGGTCGACAAATGAGCGAGATGCTTTATCATAGCTTGTCTGTGGATGGGCTTTTCTCCTGTCTGTTTTGAGTAGGACTTATCTCTTTCTTTACTATACTGGGTGTCATTTAGATTTTTGGAAATCGAGAGCGTTACGCTGGAAGGAAATTTTGAACGTACTAGCGCCTTTATCTTTCGGTGGATTTTGAAGATTTATTTATCAATCGACCAGACACACTCCAGCAATTTGTCAATTTCATTGAAACTTTAGATTATTAACGATTAGCTATTGATATTTTCAATTCTGCCAAAGCCATCATCAATTTATATATAACCAATCCGTGCATTCCTAACACGGACATCAGAATACAGTATCCCACGGGCCTTCAGGTCCACCGCAATATTTTCTTTGTGTATAAAGAAGCCGCTGCCGTGTGTGAGTCATTTAGTTGTGATAGCAGCGCGTACTGACGTGCTTTTGCACGTGCATTTTTATTCGTTCGTTCGCTGTGTTTGCGTACAGTCGCCAGCGGAGAGTTGCTCGCGGACGGTGGCTTGCCAGTATTATTTTTCTCGTTCGTTGCTGTGTTTACGTACACAGCATGCAGTCGCTAGCAGGAAAATATGCATGAAAGTGAGCATATTTTTATCATTCTATGCTTGATTTTGGTCGGATGCAGTGTGTCGGCGATTGATGCGATCGCCCATCGCATCGCTCGGAGTTCACGGCCACGGCTATTCTGATTATGTTTTTATTTATTAGTTTTATTTCCGAAGTTTTGAATACACAAATTTTAAATAATTCCTACAGCTTGTAGTTTCCAAAATCAATACCTATTATCAAACCCCAGAAATTTAAAAATTGAATGTAAATACATTACGTTTATATAAGTCCTACGTCTACTCGCGGTTATGTTCAAAACATTACCCATTGCCCGTTTTTTCACGGGAGGTCTATATCTCGCACAATTGGTTGTTTTGCAGCCAACATTGCGCGACTGGACCCCACTGACATTTCTGGATCTCAATGACAATCAAATCAGATGTTGGTATACAACACAAATACTACCATAAATTTTATCAGACGTTGGCTGCAAAAACATGGCGACGTGCCAGGTTGGTTTTTCCGCACATTGGATAAAGTTGTTCTGCAGTATGTAAATAGCGAGATATTCATGTCTCTTTAGTCTTTTGCTACAAATTGTTAGAGAAAATTCTCCAATCTATGTCAAACCAAATCAGTTTTATGTGAGCCAACCGAGAGCTTCTATAGGGGTTAGACAAAAAGTTGAGATAGGCAAATTTTTGTCAAAGTTCAAATCAGTCAACTTTGCGAGAAAAATCCGATTTCGTTAAAATTGAGACCATCGGACCGGAAACTCTTCAAGTATACTCATCCTAAGTATACTAAATACAATCCCTAAATATACCAAATACTATCCCTAAATATACTATATACTAAAATCTGAGATAGGTCCTTGGACACCGGAGATATTCCGGTTTGAGTGTATGTTAAAAATACATTTTTCTACTGTTGTCCTTTTTTGGACGTTCACTGCCATCATGTTTTATGCTTTCCCCAGAAAATAGAACTAATATGCTGACCAATGCGCCGAGATTCAAAATCAATTAGGTATACGCAGAGATATGACCATTTTCGTGAAAACGGTACCGGATTGCCTATACACCCTGAATAAATGTCACTTTCGCAGAACATCCGGAACCTGTCACAAATTGGCCAGAGAGTCTAACGTCCTCAAAATATATCTTTAGTAAAGATCCATATTCGTCGTCTAAGGAAAAATGATTTTGACACATATATGCATGGTCCAGATGATGCCAAACCGGCTCCTCCTGTAAGGCTTGGAACCTGCTATAAGGGTGGCAGTGAACACTATCATTTTGGAAATGTTTCTGTAATCATCGTCTTGCAAAGCCATTGTTAGAGATATTTGCATTATTCCGATCTGTGTCATTTATTCATTTTCCCGGAACCTTTTACGGAATGGCCATATCTCTGTAGTTTTGATGGATCTCGATCTACAGCACCATTGGTCTGATCGAATATTAGTTCTAGTTTTTGGACAAAGCATAAAACATGATGAACGTAAACGTCACATAAAATGACATAGTAGAAAAAAGGCATCTTAAACGTACCTCGTAATCGGATCATTCCGCAAAGTTATGATGACTTGAACTGAGGAAATTTTGCCTATCTCAACCTTTTGTCTAACCCCGTACAAAACATAAAATTAGTCAAATAAAAACGACCAGAGGGATGAATCAAACGGACAGTTTGATTTTAAATACTTAGCAAAGGCAAACTACTTCGCCTCTCCATTTCCAAAAGCACCAAATCAAGTTTCTTACATCAAGGATCCATAACTTTTATAAAAGACAGAATCACCGTCTTCGACCAGAGGTCGCACAGATGCAACTCTTAACATCTAGATGAGACAACGGACAGGACATTCCTATAATAATCAGTGGACCAGTAGTGAGAATTTTTCGCTTTACGAAAAGTTTTCTTCTTCACAGGGAATCGGAACCCACACCAGACAATTGACGATCGCTAACTGCATGGACACGAAGCCCAACTTTGCCAGCAGATGGAAGAGATGACGGGGGAGAAAAATCTTTTAGTTTAAAACGTAAACAGACATCCAAGATGGCTGAATCGTGAATTTGACAGACTGGAACACCTGATTGAATTCATCTTGGCACCAATCTCAACATCTCAGATCTCAAAAAAGAAGACTTAGTGTTGGTCAGCAGAATTTTTACATTTGTGAACTTTATGTTTTTGATGGATTGTTTTCCACTTGGTATTCCTGAAGTTATGAAAGATATCCTTAGTATTATGTAAAGATACTTGATAACGGAAATATCTGAAAATGTAAAACAGTGTCTATGAACCAACAAAGAATTACAACGAACTTTCAAGAACTGAGGAAGTCACTGAAGATTTACAGGAAATCACGATGTTTTTGTATGTCAAAAGGTTATCAAATAATGCTACTGCGTATCGGATTATTTTTAGGATGTCGAAGAGTATTTTGAAATGTGAAATCAAAGACATACTAACGTGATTCCTCACGTGATTGTATGCGATGTCATTTCTAAAACTAGCAAATGTTGTTTCGTGGAATCATTTTGATTTTCCTTGTTCTTAACAAGTCATGTGAAACGGACAATTTTCTAGTAATGACAATTTGAATTCTAACTGAAAAGACGTGAATGTGATGCAGAATGGTTTCCCTACTGTTCCGTTGATTCATCTATGGTAACCTGAAGAAAAAGTTTTAAAAGCAGGGCAAAATCGACGAGATGTTTTCAGTTCCTCAGCTACGAAACAAAAGTAGTGGAAGATATCAAACATTAATTGAAACCAATCGAAATGAATTGATTCGTAAACCATTTCTCTCAAGCAGAACCATCTGCTTTCCCGTCCTTAAAATTTCTAACCGAATGCCAAATCCCGCAAAAGAAACAATGAGAACGTCTTTACATGGGTTCCACAAAAGGAGTGGTTGTAAACCCAAATCCAACTATACCGTTTTGACTCAAATTTTAACATGACTCATATTACGAACACTCGCTTTCAAATGGCCATTTTGACTTTATTCTTGTAATTTTCTCCATAGGAGCTTGAACTCGTTTGTAATATTGATCATCAGTGCGGAAAACCAATGAAAGTTTTAGTTAGGTGCAAAACGCCAGTGTTCGGAATATGAGTCAATAGTCAAAATGTACATCTGTAAAATCTATTCGTTCCTTGTTTCTGGAATGCTTTTACGGGCATTTTTTAACCAAAATATTCGGCAAATTACGGACAACACCTTAACAATTGTTTCGAATCTTCTTTTCTCTGTTACATCATTTTGATGTTTTACTTTTCTTCTTCATTGGCATTACATCCCACACTGGGACATTGCCGCTCGCATCTTAGTGTTTATTAAGCACTTCCACAGTTATTAACTGAGAGGTTTCTAAACCAAGATACTATTTCTGCATCAGGTATATCATGAGGCTAACATGATACTTCTATGCCAGGGAAGTCGAGACAATTTCAACTGAAAATTGTTCAGACCGGCACAGAGCCAACCCAGCACCCTCAGCATGGTCTTGCTTTGTAGCGCGATCTGACGCACGGCTAAGGACCGTTGACCTAATGTTTTAATGAGCCTTAGATGATATCAATTTGCACAATGAACTGTAATGAGACCCGTATACGTGCGTAGGTTTCTTTGGATACTGAAATGTTTCATTGTTCCATAGGCTGTTGGCACTTTCATCTTGACGCAGCAATATCTCTTCTGATGAATTCTGTAATTGGAATTATATTCCGTCTACTAGGATGGCAGTCTGGCAATTTGCCGTTCATTGTAAATTAACTTACTGCAAATTTGTAGTTATTGCTCATGGCTTCTGGATGAATGCGATATCCAGTTTGCTCTTTGTGAACCTTTTACCCGATGAAGGCTCACTTGAATGAACTTCATGCTTTGTCGAATGTCCTTTTTGGTTTACCACTTGCATGGGGATTTAGTGTCTTCCTATCTCTGATTTCGCGGCTCCTTTAATGGATTTTCGTCTACGGTGCTCTACTGGCACTGACCTATCCGTTTATTTGACGTTCGAGGCTCACTTTTTATCGACATTGGTGTTGTAGAGTGGCCAGAAGCATTATGGTTTGTTTTTGTCCTCTATTCCACTCGGTCCTGGGATCTGGACAGATGATCGACGATCATCTGTCACCTCAGTTCCTTCATGTGTCATATCACTACCTTCTTGTTGATTTTTCCCGTGAATTTCTTCCTCGGGTAGCATTCAAACTTGTAGTCAAGTGAGAATTGACAACGTTTGATGGAGCTTTGCTTCATTATGGTCGATCGAATACTAACTCGACGTCTTTTTGGCAATGGGTTCTGTAGTATTCTCCATGCATCAACTGCTAGACATCTCTGTCTGAAATTCTGACTTTCCAGGAGTGCCAAAATATTCTATTCTTATCTTCTGCACTCCACGGAAAGAAGCCGATCAATATTTCAGGTTGTGGGATATCTTTTATCGAACGCTGTGAGTTCTTTTGGTTTCAGTTGTTACTGTTGTCCAACTACTTTCGCTATAATTTCGCCTTTTGAAGATTTCACCGTTCGGTTGTGAGCTCTGTTTTGGGTATCCTGTCGAGACCATCTCTTCTTCACATAGTTTGCAAATCTCTATATGACAGCTTGATTTTACCTCGGATTTTTCTGTAGGTGCCGAGTGCATGAGCTAGTCTTCGATTGTTTTTTTTATAATACTCTTGTTTCGAGAGCGATTTCATTGGGTGTTGTATTTCCACTTGTTTTGAATCCATTTAAGTCCCCTTTCTAGGGCGCTTGGGTGAATCCGATGGTTGGTGATTTTTGAGCCAGATGATGAGCTTCCTCATAGCCAATTACACGATCCAGTAGTTTTCAGGTGCTCACTTTTCTCGCAGCTGTCCTCGTATCTCTGAAAAGATGTATTTGCTGCCCATCTGAGTAAGTTATGTTGATGCCATCCTAGTCATCACTATAGCCATCAGCGTAATCGACACCACCATTGTCCGTGTTAAGAATGGACGATGAAGGAAAGTGCATCTTCGACTGATTCGCCAGTAAGTGTGCAGTACTTGCCCTTTTCTCTGTCGATTTAAATTTTGATGCACTATAGTTGGTTGATCATTATTTTTCATAGAGTCGGCAGTTTCCGTTCGTCATAGTCTCGAAAACCAAAAGAGACGCTTTTTGTAAAACCTATACGTACCAAATCGTAAGTTCAGAGGAAACGTTCTGTATAGTGGAATTCTAGCAAATGGGCGTTGCTTTGGTTGGTTTTAGCTCCTATGACGATGGACGGAAATACCTGCCGTATCCCAAAACAAAACACACATTTTTTACTATCCATTTGATTTTTCTTACGTTGAAGTGAGCAACGACCACGTCATTGTTGTAGCCATACAAGTCCTCATTTGATTGGCTCTTCCAATCAGCGGAAAAATTGTATGGAAACCCAAACATTGATAATTAAGAGTGCCTTACGCTTCAAGAAACGAACACTGAATCATATTTTTCTACGTGACATACGATGCAGACATCTCATCGCAACCTAATGCGATTGAATTTCAAATTTGAGCACATTAACTTTGTTTAGATGTCACAATTCACTTGCCTATGATTGGATTTTAAATTTTTTACATTTATTAATTTGAATTGATTTATTATTCAATTTTATTTATTTTTATTATTTTACAATTGATACATAGCAATTGTTACCCACAATTTGGATGACTGATTCAAGATAACTATATTCTTCACAGCAAGGTTTTTAAATGAACAAAAGCAGCAGAAAAAGAAAAGACATATGAAAACTCTCAAATAAAAATAACACTTGAACCATGAAAACATTATTCAAAGATCCTTATTTAATAGCTATGGCTTCTTCAAGTGAATTTTAAGAGTGAATAAGTGCTTTACTAAGGCGTCAGAAGGCCGGAGCTGAAGTCTAAATAAAAAACTCACTGTAACTGTCCTATTATTAGGACGAAAATCAAAGGGCGATATACTCAAAGGAAGCAACAAATAGATCACAATCAGAAGAAAGATTGTCCTTGAACCTTTTGAACGTAGAAAAGGCGGCAAAGCGTTAATAGTAGAAATGGATTATCATTGATAGGGGTCTCACGATTGCCTTGAAGACTTCAATTGATCAACGGACATTCCGTCGACAGGCTTCGATACTGAAAAGTTTGTCCGGAAACATTTTCCCTAACAGGGATAGAGAACCATTTATGAACCGTGTTCGGATCAGAGTAGACACGGCGTAGATTTTCGAGAACCACCATGCGTCTCCTTTGGGGCTTCTACATTCTGTTGAAGACTGTTTTGTGGGTTGGAGTCAAGTGGTTCCATGTCAGTAAACTCGCTTAACTTTCTTGGTACGAATGTCAGCACGAATTTTAGGAATTTTTTTCGAATTTCTCTGAGCAGGTCTTTTGGGATTTTTTTGGAAATTCTTAAAATTCATTTAGAAGTTCTTCAAATTTCTTTGAGAAATTATTCCAATGTTTTTTTTGAATTTCTTTGAAATTCTTCTGGAAAATATTTGGTAATTTTTTCCAAATTTATTTGGAGAATTTTACGATTCTTGGGAAGCTTTCCGATTTCTTTACTTCCCATTTTTTGGGAATGTATTCCAAACTTTTGGGAAATTCTTCCGAATTTTGGTAAATGTTTTGAAACTTATTTGAATTAACTCGGATTTCTTGAGAAATTTCTTTCGAATTTCTTTGGAAGCTCTTTTTCAAGGTTAAGTCTTTACAGACAGGAAGGAATGAAAACTGAATTCGCTCCATTTGTATGAAATACTTATCCAATTATTATGCTCTGAAACGTCTCAATGGAACTATTTGCTTAGCAAATTTGAAATGTAACATTGAAATGACATTTGGAACATCTTGAAAGCGTCACTGATGTGGATGATATTCGACAATTCATCGAGTCAATCCATTAAATATTTATAAATAAACAACTGATAAAATCGACCCACCAAATTGCGATGACGTTCACCGTTTCGTATTTTAGCCACTGGTTCCCCGCACAGTGCAGGCAGTGGGGACCGTGATTCACCGACCAACGCGATACGGCGTGGCACACCTGCTGTATATCGAGATTTCGCATAACTTTAAAATAACATAAATTGCATTGCGGTGGTACGGCAGCACATACCGGACGGATCGGTAGCCACCAGCCAAAGTTCCCGAGAAATTTGCCGTGAATGCGAGAATTGCGTTCTCGATGTCTGCGCGTTGATACGCGCGCGACGTGGTACACGACAAAAGTAAATTACAGAGAAAGAAAAACGATTTTTACCGTGAATGAGTTTCGAATATAAACGAACAATATGGTTCCTTTCATTAAATTAATTGGTTGGACGATTGGGGCAACCTTTGTGAGGCGATTCGCAATAAAATGATGGTAGAGATCATAGGAAGCCATGCAGTTGTATATGTGAAGCTCCGATGCTGATCAGATAAAATTTTGTCCCTATCATGGCCTACTCACTGAGGTTGTCATCCAACAACAGTTAAAAGACCATGAAGATGTTGACAACAACAAATCTTGTGAGAAATCCTCCTAATGGGTGACACATTTCTACTAATCGTACTTGTGATTTGCTAGGTTTAAAAAGAATTTAACAATGTTCATAATTTGTCACTCTTAAAAGATCACACACATAATGAGTGAAACTATGCCCTCTCTGTATGAGGGAAAGTCAGAAGCTTCATAACAGGAATACTTAAACCGGGTCGTCACATTTCTTCCTTTGATTCTACCGAAACGAGAGCAACCTAGCAGCACACATGTTTCACATAGGTTACTGCAACTGATATGCGACCAGATTCAGTCACAACGTTGCTGCAACCATTTTGTCTCAACTTGTGCTGGAAGTGTACTTTTTTCGCTCTAACTAGGAGAAACGCTTCCATCCTCCTGAATCGGGGCCAAAATCAGTCCGACAGCCAAGATAGATGCCAGGCACCGAGCAATCTGAGACTGCAATTTGTGCGGAAGGGTAAATTAAGTGCGGCGTGCTGAAAATAACTTGAGATTTATCATCCACTCGGATTGGGAAGCCTGGCTTCCGTGCTTCTGGATGGCGCCGTGGAAAATGTTGCAGGAAAAGTAAATTCAGTTTTTTTTCGTTGGGGAAACTGAAATGTTTACTTAGTGAAGTGGGAAAATGTTCAGCTCCTGCTGCTTATCTGCGTATCCAAGGAACCAATGAATCACTCGTCGCCTACTTGGGTCGTACCACGTTTAGGCATTTGACAGCTGCTAATTAGATCTTTTTCTTTTTCAGCCAAAAGTCACAAAAATCTATCAAAATGTTCAAGCAGCACTGAAATGATCAAGCAGAGCCAATCAGCAAGAAGGCTGCTTCTTCAATACCTACCTGAAGTCGTTGAAGGGTAAGCAACAAGTCCTGCTAGCCTGGCAGATTTTCTGTAACGAATTTGTTCACATAAATGCAGGATCCCAGGACATCATGGCCAAGAGAAGAAGAACTATAGCTCTACTCCACGAGAGCGCGAGCATCTCCGACTCCCAGCACGTGCTGACGCATCCACTCCCCGGATACCATTACAACACCGTCAGAGGACCCTACGGAGTCACCCCCGGAGGTGAACGTGCGCGATTTCGCTGTCCGTGGCTAGTCGACCTTCATGATCCGATTTCAAAACAAAAACACCCTCCCATAAGTTCAGAAATTCCTTATATGTATCCTTACCACAGTAACCCAGCGAACTTAATCTCAGCACGGCTCCATTTTGTTCAATGAGTCGGTATCGAGTCACAACGTCGACTCATGGGGGTCGACTGTATCGTCCAAATTTTGCTACAAACATTTTTGACGTCTGGTTGTGTCTGGCGAAGCTGAGGTTATTTTAACCACACATGATTGGCAGCCTGTCACCTTGAGTCCATTTCATTGACACCGAGCGAGCGACGTCAAATGTTGATCCCTTTAATTGTTGTGAAATTTTAATCGCTTCTTATTCTATTTTGTAGCGCTAAGCATGTTACCGCCAGGAAAGTGTGCAAAGCCAGAAAATAGGCTTAAATGAAACCAACATCAGCAAGATTTTTGACATTTGATGATAGAAAATCTTACAAATGACTTTATTTGGCGACCTCCTCAAAGAACAACAACAACAACGATACAAACATCAACGAAAAACGGAACAACAAAATGAAGGACATTCAAAACGCGGTTTATCTCTTTCAACCAAAACCGACCAATCGTGACGAAAATACAACTGATTTACTCGACAAACATTCGCAATCAATCAATCAACTGATCAACTGTTCTCGATAAGACTCATTACCAAGGAAACAGCAGATCAATCAAGCGTTACTGATCAAACACCGATCGCAGTAAGCCATATTTGACAGGTAGATGTAAGATGAAAACAAATGAAGACCGAACCGAACAACAAAACAATTGACAAATTAATGTAAATAGACGAAATGTGAACAAGACAGTGGCAGCTCCTCTCCAAGAAAAAACAACAACAAAACAACATCATATTTTAAAATGGCAACAGCAGCAACACAACTGGAAACCAGAATTCATGGTATAGAAGACAACTTTAGCTTTACGTAATATAGAAGAAAGAAAAAAACTTATTTTATTTCGACGATTAAGTAAAACAACTAGAAGAAGAAGAAGATGCGAGAAAATGAGAATAAGCTACTAACCCTGTAGTGTTTAAGAAGTAGAAAACAGACACAAACACAACAGACAATACAGGACCGTAGTTTTATGCAGAAAAGGAAAAGCGGAGAAAATGTGAACCAGGAGTTTACTAATCGTGACTACAGTTAAATCAAGACTCGTTAAGGTGTAGAATCAGGACGCAGACAATGTATCATATATAAGAACCTCTATTTTCTTTTCATTTATTTTATTGTGTACTCTTAATGTTTTATTTGTAATCAAGGCTGTAAACTATGACAAAAATACGAGTTCAATAAAAAGACCAAAAAAGACGAAACGGAGGCGTTTTTTCTGTTGCTGTAGACCAGAAGATAATTCCATAATTCGATTCCTTCCAAAGCGTAAATTTGTCTTCATAATATGGAATAATTGAGATTTTGTAGTTGATTGCAATTAGGATTCTGAAGATACCCCTGTTTCAAACTCGGACTATGATCAATGAAGGTTAAACGTCATCATTTGATTAACATATGTATTATTTGCTCGTAAAGTATTGGTGCTCAGAGCATAGGAAACCAATGAAGAAGGTCTATTACATTAGTTTCAAGAGCCCCTGCATATCATATTTGTTGCAAGTGCAAAAGAACGCAAAATTGTCGTCGTAATCTGCAGGTAGAGATAAATAAATTGCTTCTTATACTTCTATGCTAACCTTGAGCTTGAAATCAATCTAAATGCTGCGAACTAAGTTAAATTACGCTGAAGCATAAGATCCGATTCCCATGCCAAAGCATTTCCGCACATGTCAGTCCATCTCAAACTAACCCAAATCTCTTCCATCTGACATTAGACCGAATCCTCACTTTGAACGAGCCAGTGGGAATAGCGAAGACGAAATCGACCCAACAAAACAACCAGTTGAAAATATTGAAACACGCTAAATGAATTGCGCCAAGATGGTTAACCCAGATTCACTGTCGCCAATTCTCCTACACTGGCACTAGCTGGTCCCAGGAGGGATGTGAAAACTCGACGATGGCAGCCAAAAGGAAATGGGATCAAGCGATTTGAGCGGAACGTCAATCCTGCCTCGTTGCCACTGCGCCGTTCAATTGAATGGTCCTCCGTTCCCGGCGTCCTCGTCGAATCGGACCCACCACCAGGATGACGGATGCGTATTGCTCACAGTGTTCTGCAACAATCTTGCTTCATCAATCTCCTGCTTGCGGAACGCAGCGCAGAAGGAATCTCGAACAGGAAATTAATAAAAGTGATTCAACAACTGGGAAGCCTCAGCTGTTGGTCCCTTGTCAGCGTCAAGTTTTGTCTCTAACGCCCCTAGTTGATATTGGCAATGGCGCAGCAAGCTCTACAGCTACCGAACGACCGATAAAGCGCAAGATTGACACAGTTGTGGCAGTGATGTAACTGGGAGTGAGTGGAGAAAGGTGGTAGTTTGTTGCATTTTCCCGGAAACCTGGATCTACTTTCCCGTACTTGCAATGGTTTCCGTACTTGGATTAGCAGCAATGGTTCAGTATTTAAATGAAACGTAGTAATACAAGAGCAATTGAAGGCGAAGTGTGTACACATTCGATAGAGTCGTGTAATATGTGATAAGACCGTCATATGCAAGCGAACCAAAATACGCATAATTGCTTCAATTTTATTTTTCAAGGCCTTGAAAATGTGGATCGAGACACGACTAAAAAAAATAG
>NC_085139.1:11426394-11531144 GCF_024139115.2 Armigeres subalbatus | reverse complement strand
GGTATTTAAAGAAAGTTATTTTTGAGCTTTTTAGTGGAATGTCTTCACTTGTCATAAAACGAGTTTGTACAATCAAGTACCATTAAGTGGTGAAATTAAATGGGATTGTACAAACTCGTCTTATTACAAGTAGCGTATGTAGCAAAAATGACAAATTCACCTCCCCCCAGCATGGAAATCTAACACCAGAACTACAGATTAGTTAGATTACAATTAGTCATTTTTTCTGCTTAGGATAAGGGAGATCGCAGCTCAACATGCTCTATGTTTTGATTAATAAGGTAAAAAGCATCAGCCCGTCAACTCCTTACTGCTAACAATTGAGTTTAAAAGATGATGAGAGGAAAAGTAAAAACAAAACTGCAGTAGGTGTAAAGAATCTTGAATTCATGTGTCGCTCTGTTTGCCCGAGCCTTTGGAAAAGAGGCTTCCGAGCCTCTTGAAAGAAGGCTTCGAGCCTCTTGAAAGGAGGCTTCCTAGCCTCTTGAAAGAAGGCTTCGAGCCTCTTGAAAGGAGGCTTTGAGCCTCCTGAAAGGAGGCTTGAGCCTCTTGAAAGGAGGCTTCCAGGCCTCTTGAAAGGAGGCTTCCAGGCCTCTTGAAAGGAGGCTTCTGAGCCTCTTGAAAGGAGGATTCCCGAGCCTCTTGAAAGGAGGCTTCTGAGCCTCTTGAAAGGAGGCTTGAGGCCTCTTGAAAGGAGGCTTCCAGGCCTCTTGAAAGGAGGCTTTGAGCCTCTTGAAAGGAGGCTTCTGAGCCTCTTGAAAGGAGGCTTCCGTGCCTCTTGAAAGGTGGCTTCCAGGCCTCTTGAAAGGAGGCTTCCAGGCCTCTTGAAAGGAGGCTTCTGAGCCTCTTGAAAGGAGGCTTCCAGGCCTCTTGAAAGGAGGCTGAGCCTCTTGAAAGGAGGCTTCTGAGCCTCTTGAAAGGAGGCTTGGAGGCCTCTTGAAAGGAGGCCTGAGCCTCTTGAAAGGAGGCTTCTGAGCCTCTTGAAAGGAGGCTTCTGGGCCTCTTGAAAGGAGGCTTCTGAGCCTCTTGAAAGGAGGCTTCTGAGCCTCTTGAAAGGAGGCTTCCAGGCCTCTTGAAAGGAGGCTTGAGCCTCTTGAAAGGAGGCTTCCAGGCCTCTTGAAAGGAGGCTTCGAGGCCTCTTGAAAGGAGGCTTCCAGGGCCTCTTGAAGGAGGCTTCTGAGCCTCTTGAAAGGAGGCTTCCAGGCCTCTTGAAAGGAGGCTTCCGAGCCTCTTGAAGGAGGAGGAGGCTCTGAGCCTCTTGAAAGGAGGCTTCTGAGCCTCTCGAAAGGAGGCTTCTGAGGCCTCTCGAAAGGAGGCCTGAGCCTCTCGAAAGGAGGCTTCCTGAGCCTCTTGAAAGGAGGCTTCTGAGCCTCTCGAAAGGAGGCTTCCAGGCCTCTTGAAAGGAGGCTCTGAGCCTCTTGAAAGGAGGCTTGAGCCTCTTGACAGGAGGCTTCTGAGCTCTTGACAGGAGGCTCTGAGCCTCTTGACAGGAGGCTTCTGAGCCTCTTGACAGGAGGCTTCCGAGCCTCTTGACAGGAGGCTTCTGAGCCTCTTGACAGGAGGCTTGAGCCTCTTGACAGGAGGCTTCTGAGCCTCTTGACAGGAGGCTTGAGGCCTCTTGACAGGAGGCTTCCGAGCCTCTTGACAGGAGGCTTCTGAGCCTCTTGACAGGAGGCTTGAGGCCTCTTGACAGGAGGCTTCTGAGCCTCTTGACAGGAGGCTTCTGAGCCTTTGACAGGGAGGCTTTGAGCCTTGACAGGAGGCTTGAGCCTCTTGACAGGAGGCTTCCGAGCCTCTTGACAGGAGGCTTCCAGGCCTCTTGACAGGAGGCTTCTGAGCCTCTTGACAGGAGGCTTGAGGCCTCTTGACAGGAGGCTTCCGGGCCTCTTGACAGGAGGCTTCTGAGCCTCTTGACAGGAGGCTTGAGGCCTCTTGACAGGAGGCTTCTGAGCCTCTTGACAGGAGGCTTCTGAGCCTCTTGACAGGAGGCTTCCAGGCCTCTTGACAGGAGGCTTCCAGGCCTCTTGACAGGAGGCTTCTGAGCCTCTTGACAGGAGGCTTGAGCCTCTTGACAGGAGGCTTGAGCCTCTTGACAGGAGGCTTCTGAGCCTCTTGACAGGAGGCTTCCAGGCCTCTTGACAGGAGGCTCTGAGCCTCTTGACAGGAGGCTGAGCCTCTTGAGCCCTCTTGACAGGAGGCTTCCGAGCCTCTTGACAGGAGGCTTCCTGAGCCTCTGTGACAGGAGGCTTCTGAGGCCCTCTTGACAGGAGGCTTCTGAGCCTCTTGACAGGAGGCTTCCAGGCCTCTTGACAGGAGGCTTCTGAGGCCTCTTGACAGGAGGCTTCTGAGCCTCTTGACAGGAGGCTTCTGAGCCTCTTGACAGGAGGCTTCTGAGCCTCTTGACAGGAGGCTTCCAGGCCTCTTGACAGGAGGCTTCGAGGCCTCTTGACAGGAGGCTTCCAGGCCTCTTGACAGGAGGCTTCTGAGCCTCTTGACAGGAGGCTTCCAGGCCTCTTGACAGGAGGCTTCTGAGCCTCTTGACAGGAGGCTTCCAGGCCTCTTGACAGGAGGCTTCCGAGGCCTCTTGACAGGAGGCTTCCAGGCCTCTTGACAGGAGGCTTCCGAGCCTCTTGACAGGAGGCTTCCAGGCCTCTTGACAGGAGGCTTCTGAGCCTCTTGACAGGAGGCTTCTGAGCCTCTTGACAGGAGGCTTCTGAGCCTCTTGACAGGAGGCTTCCTGAGCCTCTTGACAGGAGGCTTCCGAGGCCTCTTGACAGGAGGCTTCTGAGCCTCTTGACAGGAGGCTTCCGAGCCTCTTGACAGGAGGCTTCCAGCCTCTTGACAGGAGGCTTCTGAGCCTCTTGACAGGAGGCTTCTGAGCCTCTTGACAGGAGGCTCTGAGGCCTCTTGACAGGAGGCTTCCAGGCCTCTTGACAGGAGGCTTGAGCCTCTTGACAGGAGGCTTCTGAGCCTCTTGACAGGAGGCTTGAGCCTCTTGACAGGAGGCTTCCAGGCCTCTTGACAGGAGGCTTGAGCCTCTTGACAGGAGGCTTCCAGGCCTCTTGACAGGAGGCTCTGAGCCTCTTGACAGGAGGCTTCTGAGCCTCTTGACAGGAGGCTTCCTGAGGCCTCTTGACAGGAGGCTTCTGAGCCTCTTGACAGGAGGCTTCTGAGCCTCTTGACAGGAGGCTTCTGAGGCCTCTTGACAGGAGGCTTCCTGAGCCTCTTGACAGGAGGCTTCCAGGCCTCTTGACAGGAGGCTTCTGAGCCTCTTGACAGGAGGCTTCTGAGCCTCTTGACAGGAGGCTCTGAGCCTCTTGACAGGAGGCTTCCAGGCCTCTTGACAGGAGGCTTCTGAGCCTCTTGACAGGAGGCTTCTGAGCCTCTTGACAGGAGGCTTCCAGGAGAGCTCTTGACAGGAGGCTTCTGAGCCTCTTGACAGGAGGCTTCCAGGCCTCTTGACAGGAGGCTTCCGAGCCTCTTGACAGGAGGCTTCCGAGCCTCTTGACAGGAGGCTGGGCCTCTTGAGGGAGGCTTCAGGAGCCTCTCTTGACAGGAGGCTTCTGAGCCTCTTGACAGGAGGCTTCCTGAGCCTCTTGACAGGAGGCTGAGCCTCTTGACAGGAGGCTCTGAGCCTCTTGACAGGAGGCTTCCGAGGCCTCTTGACAGGAGGCTTCCAGGCCTCTTGACAGGAGGCTTCCAGGCCTCTTGAAGGAGGCTTCTGAGCCTCTTGAAAGGAGGCTTCCGAGCCTCTTGAAAGGAGGCATCTGAGCCTCTTGAAAGGAGGCTTCTGAGCCTCTTGAAAGGAGGCTTCCGAGCCTCTTGAAAGGAGGCCTCTTGAAGGGCTGAGCCTCTTGAAGGAGGCTTCCTGAGCCTCTTGAAGGAGGCTTCTGAGCCTCTTGAAAGGAGGCTTGAGCCTCTTGAAAGGAGGCTTCCGGGCCTCTTGAAAGGAGGCTTCCAGGCCTCTTGAAAGGAGGCATCTGAGCCTCTTGAAAGGAGGCATCTGAGCCTCTTGAAAGGAGGCTTCCAGGCCTCTTGAAAGGAGGCTTGAGCCTCTTGAAGGAGGCTTCCAGGCCTCTTGAAAGGAGGCTTCCGGAGCCTCTTGAAAGGAGGCTTCCGAGCCTCTTGAAAGGAGGCTTGAGCCTCTTGAAAGGAGGCTTCCAGGCCTCTTGAAAGGAGGCTCTGAGGCCTCTTGAAAGGAGGCTTCCGGGCCTCTTGAAGGAGGCTTCCAGGCCTCTTGAAAGGAGGCTTCCAGGCCTCTTGAAAGGAGGCTTCCGAGGCCTCTTGAAAGAGGCTTCTGAGCCTCTTGAAAGGAGGCTTCCAGGCCTCTTGGAAGGAGACTTCCGAGCCTCTTGAAAGGAGGCTTCCGAGCCTCTTGAAAAGAGGCTTCCGAGCCTCTTGAAAGGAGGCTTCCAAGCCTCTTGAAAGCATGTTTCCAAGCCTCTTGAAAGAAGGTTTCCAAGCCTCTTGAAAGGAGGCTTCCAAGCCTCCTAAAATGAAGCTTTAAAGTCGCTCGAACGGAGGCTTTCGAGCCTCTTGTGTAACTTGCTTGCTTAATGGATGGGGAAATCTGAGGGTCGTTGAATGAATATTCTTCCCTATACATGAAACTTGATTGAACTTAGCTGAAGCAGGAAATGGTTATTAAGAAACACACTCGGGCTTAAGGCGCATGCCAGCATTTCCCGCGAAGGTTGGAGGATTACTTTTACGTAGCTAGCCGAATTTTGGAGAACGTGGAGGTATAAACTTAATGAGTATAACTTCTTCACCACAGTAAGTGGTGACAGTAAGTTTGTTGTTGTTGTGTTGCTGCGAGTTGAATAGCTCCGTGAGGCCTGCAAGTGTTCGTGAAGCCCCTACGAAATTCTTCGCGTTGTCACATTCAATCACTGCTGAATGGCCACGGTGGCCTACGAAACGCTTCAGCGCCGCGATGAATGCGGCAGTCGATAGGTCGGCAAGTTCAACGTGATTCGCCTTTGAATCTAAGCAAACAAAAATAGCTACATAGAATTGAACTGGTTGGGATTTTCTCACTGGGTACCGGTAGAACAGAGGTTCGCACAAATCGACTCCGGTGTTTAGGAATGGGAAGGATGGAGTCACGCACTAGACCGGTAGGTCCTCCATGGTTTGATCGGACACTGTCGGCTTGCAGCGAATGCACTTCAGGTAGGGGAAGAGGCCCCAAAATGTAGCTGCGACTCAGCGTGTAATAACCTTTGATGGTAGGGTGTTATAATAAGCTCAGTGAGCGGATGGTGTATGGCGAGAATAATTGGATGCTTGCGGTCTTTAGAAACGGGCGTATTCTGAAGCCGGCCACCACCGATGCGCAGAATACCATCTGCGATAATTGGACGAGGATTTTCAACTTCGAATTTGACTCGACTTGATCGTGATCGGAGATCTTATTGGAACGATTCGGCTTGTGATATACGGACAAGAGCATTGGTTGCTTCCTGAAGCGGGCCTGCTTTTTCGTACGAATCTTCGTAGAAGCGCTACTAGGCGGACTAATGCCGGAAACGATGATCTCAAGAAGGTGATGGGATTTGTCGTATGAACTTGTATTGGCAATGCAAGCGATCGTTCTTTTTGGTCTCTGGCAACGTCATCGGAGGTACGTATGTGGGAAGGCCAAAACCTGGGTGTCTGCGTCTGCTGTAGCCAGGTTGTACCGTACCACCAAAGGTCCTTTTCATTCATGCTGCGTTGGCAGTATCCCTCGAGAAATTATTTCGACGGGGTTCCCAGTCAGCACAAGATTGTATATGATGTCACATAAGATGCAAGTGGAGGCCATATAGGTACTTCCCCATACAATATGTACTTATATCGCCCCCACTTTAGCATCTTATGTTGCATCATATAGGGGTTCTCCAACCCTGCCTGCCACATGTCTTCAAATTCCATGACTTCTCAGATGCTGTATTTCGGAGAGTCTATTGGCTACAAATGTCTTTCTCCGAGATGGAGTTTCTGCTAGCCAATGTAATACGATGGTGGAGTCGACCCAGTAGTAGCACTTAATTTCGAGGAATGACGCACCAGACAGTTCTAGGCAGAAAAGGCTAATGGTTTTCTGCTTCTTGATTATTCCGAGAGGAGCTATTTTGGACTTTGAGGTGAGAAGATGCACCGAAATATACCCACATTCCGATATAGCTCTAAGCCCCGTATGCTCATAATGCAGCGTTACTAAAGCCATGCGCCTGAAGAAGAATTAGTTGGGAAATTGGAATTACCCATCTTGGGACGGTAATGGAATCAAGAATCAACTGTAGCTCATAAACTGCAGGCAACGGTCACGGAGATCGTCTTATAAAGGTTCAGTCCAAGTCTTTTTATACTCCCGAAGCTCCTGCTTGAAACACTTACGATGTCCGAGTACGATCACAACACCTACAAACTCTACGGTATCGTAAAGACTGGTGGAATCTGAAAGCGCTATACGTTTAGTGACGACATACTTTTCATTCCACTTGGGTACATGGAAGCCTAGTTCGCCCGTTGCGAGTGTCAAGATCAAGTACGGAACGTACTTCTTGGTGCTCGATTGAAATACTTTCTAGAATTTCGGGAAAATTTGACAACCAGTTACGAAGTGGGCTCATTCTTCGTAACTGGTTGTTGAATTCTCCCGATATTAGATATAACTAGACTAACATTTAAAAAGGGCGTAACAGCCAAAATTTATAACTTTTTATGTGGACGAAGAATCAGACGGAATAAATTTTGGCTGTTATGGTCTAGATAAGACAGGGAGCTGAGCGCATAAGACCTTCCCATCGTCAACATTGTGGACTCCGCTTATCATATCGTCCATGTAGAAATCATTTGCAAGAACTACTGCAGTTGCTGGATGCGATGTGTTAGCTGGGGAGTAGCGATTCCTGGGCTCTGACAACGCCAGAAGGGCTTTGTCCAATCCCCTAACTTCTGGTCAAGCCACGGAAGTCGCCTCTTTTCCCATGGTCGGCTAGGACAAAATGTGTGCTGGGGTTGATCAATGAACAAACGTATCACTCTCGGTCTTTTATAATTTTTATTCAAACGTCTAAGACGAGTTAAGGAACCTCCATTTAATTCCACCAATTATTTCGATATCTTCGCACGCAAAGATATCGAAATAGTTGGTGGAATTAAATGGAGGTGAATTAACTGGTCTTAGACGGTTGAATACATTCCACTGAAAAGAGCTAAAAATATTTTTTCTAATTTTTATTGTTCACTCTACTTACACTAAGTGTGTCGTGTGTGTGATGTGTTGCGCTGGTGGGCCGGTGTGCGAGGTTAGAAATCTCTGGATCGAGATACAGTGGTTAGGCTATCACTGATAGCATTCGCTTGCTGGTTGTTGGGCTTTACAAAGCGGGAGGGCTAGAGAACTGCTGCCTCGAGAGGGCTATCTTCCGACAGACCCGATAGGACCGATGGACGGCCGGTTGCTCAACGCTCTAAGGCGGAAACTAAAACTCAATGGGTCCTAATCGAGGAAAATAAGGCAAACTGAAAAATCTCTGCAAAGTGCACACTGTATTTTACCTGATTTCCAAAGGTAAACAGATTATCTAATAATAAACTTTTCCACTTTTAAAACTTTTTAATAGATTTTCAATCCAATACTAATTTTGGGATCACTTCCGCGCTTCTGACTTGTAACGACGTCTGCGTGGAAAAGAATTGCTATTTCCAGCCTAAACTATTAGATAGCCTCGATTTTCCCTTTTTGTGCCATGCCCTTATCGTCATTCCCGATTAGTCTATTTCATCCGATCCAGTTGGTAGTATTTTTGTATGCGATAGCAGACGACGCTTGGCCAAGCCGTATGACTTTCCAAGCTAATTCAAGGTCTTCTTCGGTAACGCTACGACGAAACAACCAGTATCGTCTCTGGTGGTTGTAGCTGCAAAATATTCTTCGCAATGTTCTGACTCCTCGTACTTGAAGAATGACACGACTTTATCTCCCAAAATCTTGATTGGATTGGATTTGAAGGTTGCCGTAGACAAACTCTGCCGGAGACAATCCAACCCAGAGTGGTATTCGGGAGCACAGTCTTTCCTTGGCCAAGCTTAACGAAACCTTCCATAAGTAGGTCGTTTATTTATTTATTACTAGACTAAGGCCGAAGTGGCCTGTGCAATACATAAAAGTCTTCTCCATTCAGCTCGGTCCATGGCTGCACTTCGCCAACCACGCAGCCTGCGGATGGTCCGCAAATCGTCCTCCACTTGATCGATCCACCTTGCCCGCTGTGCACCTCGCCTTCTTGTGCCCGTCAGATCGTTGTTAAGAACCATTTTCACCGGGTTACTGTCCGACATTCTGGCTACGTGCCCGGCCCACCGCAGTCGTCCGATTTTCCCGGTGTGAACGA
This sequence comes from Armigeres subalbatus, assembly GCF_024139115.2. NCBI lineage: Eukaryota > Metazoa > Arthropoda > Insecta > Diptera > Culicidae > Armigeres > Armigeres subalbatus. The sequence continues at coordinate 11,522,757 of NC_085139.1, read as the reverse complement.
TGGATGGTTCTCCCAACAGCTGATGCAACTCGTGGTTCATTCGCCTCCTCCACGTACCGTCCGCCATCTGCACCCCACCATAGATGGTACGCAGCACTTTCCTTTCAAAAACTCCTAGTGCCCGTTGGCCCTCCACGAGTATCGTCCAGGTCTCGTGTCCGTAGAGAACTACCGGTCTAATAAGCGTTTTGTAGATAGTCAGTTTGGTACGGCGGCGAACTCTATTCGATCGGAGCGTCTTGCGGAGTCCAAAGTACGTACGATTTCCTGCCATGATGCGTCTCCGAATTTTTCTGCTGGTATCATTATCGGCAGTCACCAGTGAGCTCAAGTACAGGAATTTGTCAACCACCTCGATTTCGTCACCACCGATAGAAACTCGTGGTGGGTGGCTTACATTGACTCTTGAGCTTCTTCCTATCATGTACTTCGTCTTCGACGTGTTGATGACTAGTCCAATCCGTTTAGCTTCGCTCCGTCCAAAGCGATTTTGAATAGCAGACACGAAAGACCATCACCTTGCCGTAACCCTAGCAGCACACATGTTCCACATGGGTTACTGCAACTCATATGTGACCAGATTCAGTCACAATCTAGTTGCTGCAACCATTTTCGTCCGACTTGTGCTGCTCGGGAACCCTCTACGCATTTCGAAGGGACTCAAAAATGCCCCTGAAACTCGAACTACGCACATCACCCGATCCATCGTCGCCTTGATCAACCGTATAAGTTTATCCGGAAATGCGTTTTCGTGCATTAGCTGCCATAGCTGGGCACGTTGTATTCGCGGCATTTTTGCGATACCTGACGTACGGCGAACACCTGGTCTGTGGTAGAACGTTCACTCATAAATCCCGTCTAGTACTGCCCTACGAACTTTCTTGCAATTGGTGTTAGTCGGCGACATAAAATTTGGGAGAGTACCTTGTAGGCGGCGTTCAGCAATGTGATTGCGCGGTAGTTGCTACAATCCAGCTTATCGCCCTTTTTGTAGATGGGACACACGACACCTTCCATCCACTCCTGCAGCAGAACCTCATCCTCCCAAACCTTGGTAATCACCCAGTGCAGCGCTCTAGCCAGTGCTTTACCACCATGTTTAAACAGCTCTCCTGGTAGTTGGTCAACTCCAGGGGCTTTGTTGTTTTTCGAATCGAATATCTCTCCAGCCACTTTCAAAAAAAGCTGCGCCTAGTTGCTTCTTGGGCTAGTCTACCGTCTTGTAGCCGCCCAATGTTTAGCCGCGGTGGACGACTCCGACACGTAGTGTACACCGTGGACAGTTTTGAGCGCAGACATACTGCAACGAGGTAGTGGTCAGATTCAATATTTGCACTGTGGTAAGTGCGGTCGTTCGTGATGTCGGAGAAGAATTTGCTGTCGATTAGAACGTGGTCGATTTGGTTTTCCGTTACTTGATTAGGTGATTTCCATGTGGCCATGTGGTCTTGCGGGGGAAGAAAGTGCTTCGGACTACCATTCCGCGGGAGGTTGCAAAGTGTATGCATCATTGGCCGTTGTCGTTCGATACGGTATGCAGACTATCCGGTCCGATGACCGGTCTATACATTTCCTCCCTTTCTATCTGAGCGTTCATGTCACCGATGACGTTTTTGACGTCCCGCAGTGAGCTGTGCGTAGAACGCTTCTTTCTCGTCGTTGGATCTCTCTTCGTGTGGGCAGTGCACGTTGATGATGCCATAGTTGAAGAAACGTCCTTTTATCTTCAGCTTGCACATCCTTACGTTGACTGGCCGCCACCCAATCACGCGTTGGCGCATCTTACCCAGCACTATGAAGCCGGTGCCCAGCTCGTTGGTGGTGCCACAGCTTTGGTAGAAGGTAGCCGCGCGATGCCCGCTTTTCTACACTTTCTGTCCTGTCCAGCAGATTTCCTGCAGCGCTACGACATCGAAGTTGCGGGGATGTAATTCATCGTAGATTATCCTTTCGCAACCGGCGAAGCCTAGCGACTTGCAGTTCCATGTTTCAAGCTTCCAATCGTGATCCTTCATTTGTCGCCTAGGTCGTTGCCGATTGCATCGAGTCGTATTATCTTCTATGTCGTTCGTAGTTGTTATTTTTAAAGGCGGCTTATTGGGCCTGCGCAAACCTCCTGTCTCGTCGGAGGGCCGTCGTGACAGGGCTGTTTAGCGTCCCACCTAACACCAGGACTTGGGCTTGTGCGCTTTGAGCGGCACACGGTCGCTTTGGCGAAGCCTACTTGCGGATACATGCAGCTTTTTATAGAGGTTTAACAGGGCCCACTGTCAAACCCCACCACATCCTAGGCAGGCGCCACAACTCGCAGATGGCCTGGGGAGGGATCGTCAAGCCCTTGGACATAGTCCCTGCTGCCCGTAAGTAGATCCTAGCACACTTCTATTCCGATGATCATATCTACGGAGGCTGGCTCGTGAAATTTAGGAGCTGCGAGTACGAGATAGGATGGCCATTCCCATGTGGATGTTATTAGAAGGAAGATCACGAGTTATTTCACTCAGGACGAACAACTTTAAATCTACACTGAAATTAGTGCAGTGGGAGTGTAGTGATGAACTTAATTTCAAAATTGAAAAATCACTTAAATAAAGGAGAAAAAAAGTGTAGGGGGAGTGAATTTTCTGAAAGACAGAATGGTTTGCTGTTGTTATGGAACTTCCTATGCCATCGACACTATGGTGGTCCTTGGTCTTCTGTATATGTAATCGCTGGACTGCTGAACTAGGTCTAGAAGAGCTCTGGCCCACAGTACGTAACCGCTAGAATCAACGACCGTCGCTAGAACTGTTTGCAGTAGCACCGTTGACGGAATCTTCCAAATATTTGTGACCGAGTTGGTGGAATAGTGGCTGAGCGACGGGGTAGCGGCAGGAAGTGGGACGATTGGAGTGGCTGGCGATGGAGGCAAGTTTGAAGTGTTTTGAAGACTTCTGTGATTGAGTTTGTTCGGAATTGGGCGGGATTTGTTTCGGAGCTTGCAATTGGTTGAGATAGCTTGTTGGTGTAGCATTGTGTGGTGCCTTTGTCCACCAAACACGACATGCAGTGGAGACATAGTTTTTTTTATCTGGTGATCATGCGAGAGACAGTTGAGGCAAAGTCCTTTCTTTTACTTTCTGCTACTGACGCGTTGCGGAACACGTCACATTTGAAGACAGATACTTGCAGAACGGACATGGCTTCGATGGTTCGGTTACGATGGAATGGATGTTGCTAATCTTTGATGTTTGCGATCGAGTGGTTGGAGGGGTATCGCAAGAGTGCACGGAAACAAATGCATACCCACAATCATGAATAAAAAATCATGAAATCATGAATCATGCCAGTTCATGAAATCATGATTATAATTCATGATTTCAGGAACATTATTCATGGTACTACGCAATCTTCAACAGTCGACAAAATGCATAACCGGTTATACTTCGAACACTCCCTTCCCAAGAAGTGAGAACGGCTGAAAGGTAGCACGCCGGACTCTCACTCGGTGTACTCGAGTTCAAAACCCCTGTTGAACTTTTTTTTTTTCGATCTCAACAACCAAATCGTAACGCATTGGTTGCGTTACGCGAAAATAAATCATGAAATCATGATTTATATTCATGGTGTATTTTCATAAAATGAAAACGTGTTGGATTCATGAAATCATGAATTATTTTCTCATTTCCGGAAACGGATTTTTACCCGTGTGAGACTTCAACGCTGCGATAGACTAGAGTAGCATCACTGTGTCTCTGTGAGGAAATATTGTTTTCCAAAAATCAGTACCTCTGAAACACCCAACACGCGAAAGTATATGATCTCCTTTTTCATATCGTGTGTAAACTTAAATGTTCTATCGGGGGATCTAGAACAATTTTTGTGTTTTTCACTAGTTTTGATGCAAACTTCATAGAAAACTCAAATGATAGCCGATTTAACCCCATAAAAATGTATGGAAAAATAACCCCCAAAAGAACATTTTAAAAATGCACCAACGTGAAAGAGGAAAACGTGTAGTGGGTGTTTTAGAGATAGGGGAAGGAGGGGCAATATGCCTTACCTAAACAAAGACTGCTTTAATCTCTTAGCTGTAACGATTTTCATGGGTTACGGCCATATCAAAGACGACAAATCGACACGGTTGTTTCATAAGGGCCAATGTCGCAAACGTAAACAATGCCTTTTCCAGTAAATTCCTCAACAACTCGGACGGCTCCCAGCTAACAACCACTTGGAACTGGTGTTGATCCGCTCCTTCTATCGAACGGAAGTGGAAAATACCGCCCGAAGTCTCTAATCTTCCTGAAATCTGCAGAAGAAGCCAATGTTTACGTTTGCGACCTTCGCCCTTTTGAAACAACAATGTCGAAATGATGGAATACCCAAAAGGCGTTTTGCCCCGGGGTGGCGTTTTGGGGCCTCTTCCCTTACTGATTAAAAAAAATAAGCCCCTCCGGGCAAAGACACCGTGAGCATGGCTTCTCAGGAACTGGAGTAAGTCTTTGTATTCCGGAACAACAGTCGACTTATGGTGGTTCTCCCATTGTTTGAGTGTGGCAGAATCCAAGCGAGTGTAACCCATTTAACCATCAGTATTAATCTCCATTTTGTGTACCATTTTGCGATTCCGTTAAAAATTATCTATTGGTCTCACGAGAGAATCGTAGCATTCTCGTTTGGTTGGATCGATGGAAAATAGCGCATCCAGATACGTTTTTACTACGAGCTTCTTATTGTCAAATCGTTTTTGGATTTGGTCCCAGGCAACCGAGTAATTTTCAGCAGTCATTTCGATTGCCTCCACAGTACGTGTGATTTTCTTTGCTAGCGAGCCTACCAGGTCAGATTCAGGTGGGAATCTATAATGGAACGTACACACGGTCAAGCAGTTTGACCAACATTGACTCCACCTCTCGTTTATTCAAACATCCATTAAACTACACCAACGGCGACACGAACAATCAATTTACTCGACCAACAATATCACACACGAACGACCGAATCGCCAACTTGAGCACCAACCATCAACAAATATATGGGGGTTTGTGCAACTTCACTACAAATGCTCAAACATGTTCGGCGAACCTTGACTCCACCCCGACAACTCAAACCAAAATCAAACCGTTTTAATTTTTTCCAACCGAGCCGCCAACTGTCAAATGGTTGTTCGAACAACTTCACACACGTTCAAACAAAGCAGCAACCGAAGCGTTTTCTTGGGAGCGGAGTCAATGTTCGTCAAACTGCTTGACTGGTGTGTACGTTGCATAAGACTCTAATGCTACGTTTAGACAAGGCAAGTGAATTGAGCAAGTCGCTTGAATCGAACGCGAACTGAACGTGTAAACACCTTAATTCAATTCACTTGAACGAAAAGAAAGTTGAACATATTCAACTTTTGGCAAGTCAATTGAATTCAACTGAGTTGTTCAACTCACTTGCCCTGTCAAACCGTAGCATAAGAAATGACTGACTCGATCTTACTCTTATCTACTTGATATATGAGATGCACACGGTCTAACGATACTGCGCTTGATTCTACCCACGCTATTACGATTCTTGGTGCGATCGTTCGGTACACGCTAACCTGGATCTACCCAACATTATGTCAAAGTGACCCACATTCGGCAAAACCGTGGTTGCTCGAATCCGGGTAAAGGTACCTTGACTCAAATCTGGGTTACCGTACAGGCGAAACAATCTGGGTAACCGGTACCCAGCTCTTTTCGCTACAGAAAATTATTTTTATGAAAAAAACGTTAAACAAAACAGTTTTTCCAACCCATTTCATTTGCCGGCAGTGCCGACAATGCTCCGCCATGATAAATTTAACTATTCTTACCTGTTTCTTGTTGCATTCAGTGCAAAACCCGAACATTTTATTCGAGCATGAGACTTCGACGCCAGTCGACGCCATGTTGCTGTATCCAAAAATGTTTAAGTCCCCAGTTACCCAGATTTCGGGTTCGCCTGACTCAGATCCATTTTGTTGACATACCCAGATTTTGACAACCCATAACATCGAAAAAATCCGAGTATAAACGACCCGGCCACTGGGTTGTTTCAAGTTAGCGTGTACGGTGATAATAAAAGTTATTTATTAAGGGTATGCGATAACACACTTTTTCCTAATGAAACGAAACGAAATTTAAAATGTCTATGTTGATTCGGATCAAAACGAAACGAAATATGGATTTAGTTTCGAAACTTCGAAACGAAACGAAATCAAGGTTCATTTGATTCGAAATTTTTCGAAACGAAACGAAATTTCAATTTTTTTTCCGCGGAATTTTGATTAAATTGGTTTTACATTATGTACGCAATTCGGACTTCACTATTTCGAAGTCAAATAACTGTTTTACGACCAAAAGAGTTATAATAACAGAAGAGGCAGTCTGTGATAAATCACCGCATTCTTGCCGCATATACCATTGGCGATAAGGCAATAACCCAGCATTTATGCCGCTTTCATATCAGAAAGTATAAAAAAATATAGAAATTGTGGGATTTTTCATATACGGATTCAAATTTCGTTTAAAACCTTAGTTCACTTAAGAATAATGTAATTATACTGAATATTGTCTTGTCAGCGTGGTTTTATGGTATTGAGCTAATTCAAAAACAGAATATTAATGCTTAAATTTATTTTTTTATTTAGGGTAACCAACTTGATTTGGACCCCTACACATTTTGGACCCTCCTGGCAACATTTTTCAGATTTCTGAACTAGAAACAATGCCGCTGCTAATTCTCCCATTGGCTTCAGGAAATTAATATTGTTCAGCATCTGTTTCACTGGTTTCCCGTGCGAAAAAGCGATATTTAGATGAAATTTCGAGAAAATTAGTTTGTTCAAGAAGGCGAGCGTTACAATGCGTTACGCTTAAAAGTATACATCACTGAAAATCTCAGAACGTACACAATAAGTTTTTGTCGATATTGTGAATTTAAAACGCAGGAATCTTCTCATTGATGCATGCCAATCGAAAGATAAGACTTGGCTTCGACTCAATTGACCAGGGTAAATTAGAAATTCGACTTTGAAGAGACTAAATTGGGGGTGTCCAAAATATGTACATTTGGGGGTCCAAAATATGTTGCACTGTCCAAAACGAAGAATATTTTCATTTCAGAAAATGGAAAATTTCACTGATTTATCAATAACTGAAGCTCATTTAGAATTTCTATTTCATAAATAACACTTTCATCTTTGAAATGGTGTCATTTCCGCCAATATCGAACCTGTATTTCAATAGATATAAGAATATATAGGGATGCACTTCCTCTAGGAGTCCAAAATAGGACAGTTACCCTAGTGAGATACTCAATTATGTATCCACATCTGCCAGGCGCATACACAGATAGATAATTGATATTTGAAAAGGGCGACAGAAGAGGACAGCCAAAACGTATTCTTCTTATTATTCGTGCACATATATTTAGCATACATTTGCTCACTAGAAGAATCCTGTGCACCTTTCTAAAATGCACAAAGATATGTACTTCAGATTGAATTTCACAGACCCATAGTCTTATATACAATGAGTTCGACGAACTGAGCTATTGTCTGTGTGTCCTTGGCACATGAGAACAGCTGTTATGGTCAGTATGAGCTAAAAGCAATCATAAGTAAAGAACTTTCAGCAATTTTAATAATCTTTTAACCCGTTCTGGTTTTTTTTGCAATTTCAATCTTCAATGTTCTTTACATATTGAGGAAATAGTCAAAGAAGAGCTTAGCTTGATGAACTGTACACATCGTAATTGCTAATCATGATTGTCCGAAAAACAGCAAATATGCACAGCTCACCAATTAAATAATATTCTTGGGATACAAACAAGTTATTCTTATTGTATACTTGCTTCGGAGTTTCCAAATCATGACCAATAACGATGCTGGTCACGTCCTTACAGTCAATTTAGGATTAGAAGAGGAAAATTAGTTTAACACTCATTGTTATAAAACAGCGGTTCTTACCCTTTTTCTTGAAAGGTACCCTTCGAACTTTTGCATTAATTGAGGTATCCCCTATGATTTTTTTTGCTGTAAATGAAAATAATCGTAGCGCTTGAAGTATATCGAAAATGGACCTGAAATCTAACGGAATATATGGCTCTCCATAAACTTTCTGAAATTTTCATTTTTTTTAAACTTCCCAATTAAAATTAAGTTCTTACATCAAGGGACTGACTGTACGAAATGTTTTGACTATAGAAGGCTTCAGAGCCTCTTGAAAAGTGGCTTTCGAACCTCTTGAAAGGAGACTTCCGAGCCTTATGAAAGGAGGCTTCCGAGCCTCTTGAAAGGAGGCTTCCGAGCCTCTTGAAAGGAGGCTTGAGCCTCTTGAAAGGAGGCTTGAGGCCTCTTGAAAGGAGGCTTCTGAGCCTCTTGAAAGGAGGCTTCGAGCCTCTTGAAAGGAGGCTTCTGAGGCCTCTTGAAAGGAGGCTTGAGCCTCTTGAAAGGAGGCTTCTGAGCCTCTTGAAAGGAGGCTGAGGCCTCTTGAAAGGAGGCTTCCAGGCCTCTTGAAAGGAGGCTTGAGGCCTCTTGAAAGGAGGCTTCCAGGCCTCTTGAAAGGAGGCTTGAGCCTCTTGAAGGAGGCTTCCAGGCCTCTTGAAAGGAGGCTTGAGCCTCTTGAAAGGAGGCTTCTGAGCCTCTTGAAAGGAGGCTTGAGGCCTCTTGAAAGGAGGCCGGGCCTCTTGAAAGGAGGCTTCCAGGCCTCTTGAAAGGAGGCTTCCTGAGGCCTCTTGAAGGAGGCCTGAGCCTCTTGAAAGGAGGCTCTGAGCCTCTTGAAAGGAGGCTTGAGGCCTCTTGAAAGGAGGCCTGAGGCCTCTTGAAAGGAGGCTCTGAGGCCTCTTGAAAGGAGGCTTCCAGGCCTCTTAAAGGAGGCTTCTGAGCCTCTTAAAAGGAGGCTGAGGCCTCTTGAAAGGAGGCTTCTGAGCCTCTTGAAAGGAGGCTTGAGCCTCTTAAAGGAGGCTTCCGGGCCTCTTGAAAGGAGGCTTCCAGGCCTCTTGAAGGAGGCTTGAGGCCTCTTGAAAGGAGGCTTGAGCCTCTTGAAAGGAGGCTTCCGAGCCTCTTGAAGGAGGCTCTGAGCCTCTTGAAAGGAGGCCTGAGCCTCTTGAAAGGAGGCTGGGCCTCTTGAAGGAGGCTCTGAGCCTCTTGAAAGGAGGCTTGAGCCTCTTGAAAGGAGGCTTCCAGGCCTCTTGAAAGGAGGCTGAGCCTCTTGAAGGAGGCTTCCAGGCCTCTTGAAAGGAGGCTTCTGAGCCTCTTGAAAGGAGGCTTCTGAGGCCTCTTGAAAGGAGGCTTCTGAGCCTCTTGAAAGGAGGCTTCTGAGCCTCTTGAAGGAGGCTTCCAGGCCTCTTGAAAGGAGGCTTCTGAGCCTCTTGAAAGGAGGCTCTGAGCCTCTTGAAAGGAGGCTTCCAGGCCTCTTGAAAGGAGGCTTGAGCCTCTTGAAAGGAGGCTGAGCCTCTTGAAAGGAGGCTTCCAGGCCTCTTGAAGGAGGCTTCCTGAGCCTCTTGAAAGGAGGCTCGAGCCTCTTGAAAGGAGGCTTGAGCCTCTTGAAGGAGGCTTCTGAGCCTCTTGAAAGGAGGCTTCTGAGCCTCTTGAAAGGAGGCTTCTGAGCCTCTTGAAAGGAGGCTTGAGCCTCTTGAAAGGAGGCTTCCGAGCCTCTTGAAAGGAGGCTTCCGAGCCTCTTGAAAGGAGGCTTCCGAGCCTCTTGAAAGGAGGCTTCCGAGCCTCTTGAAAGGAGGCTTCCGAGCCTCTTGAAAGGAGGCTTCCGAGCCTCTTGAAAGGAGGCTTCTGAGGCTTTCGAGATAAGGTTCGAGGTTCCAAGCATCTTGAAAGAAGAACTCCGACCCTCTTTAAGGGAGGGCTTCGAGCCTCTTGAAAGAGGCCTTCCGAGCCTTTTGAAAAGATCTTTCCTAGCCTTTTAAAAGAAGGAGAAAAAAAGAAAGTTTAAAGAAGAAAGCTCAAAAGAAGATTTCCGGGCCTTTAGAAAATAGGGCTTCCAACCCTCTTGAGAGTAGGCTTCCGAGCCTTTTGAGATTAGGCTGTCGAGTTTGTTTCAAACTCCCTTCCGTTCCCTTCGAAAAGATCCGAAGCTTTTAAAATAAGCAGAAATAAAGGGAAATTTCTAGAAAAACAGCTTGGCTTCCGGGCCTCTTAAAAGAAAGTTTTTGATCATCTTATAATAATGTTTCCGGGTCACTTGAAAGGTGGCTTCCGAGCTAATTGGAAGAAGGCCTCCGAGAAGCGCAGAAGGATACTTCAATTCTCTTGCAGCGAAGCAACTGAGCTTTTCGGTAAGAAGTCTTCATGTCTTTCAAATGGGGGCTTTCGAATCTGTAGACTCTAGATTTTAGTTAAGAATCATATTCTTAACATATTATTCAACATTCTGTTCTGTTTGTTCATTCGAGGTTTTGCCCTTTTGATCTTTTGTCCCACATCTCTTCATCCATTGTACCGGTTGTGGAGGACAGGATTCAATAGGCCATGATTTACTGATCGCCATGCATAGGATGAAGGAGGTATTTTGGACCACCAGTTCAATTGCTCATATTTTGGACCACTGAGTATTATGTACAAGACAAAGTTTAGAAATAAAAAAAATACAAAATTATTCATCAATAAGTTTGGATTAAAATTGTAATTCATCCGCCATTAAGCATTTCGTCCGAGGTACCCCCTGGGCCCGGCGAAAGTACCCTCAGGGGTACATGTACCCCAGGTTGAGAACCGCTGTTATAAAAGATCGAGGAATGCTCTGCATCTCCGTGAGCGCTACGGGAAATGAATCGTTGGTTAGTAGAGAAGGAAATTCATGTGAAGCCCCTGGGTAAGCGACTGAATATTTATTGTAAACAAAGTTATTTGAAAACAAGAAGACGAAAACTGTTTTTCAAATCAATCCAACACAATTCAATGTGCTTCGTTTAATAAGCTTCTATAATACGATCGATTCCGCACTAAATAATTCTGTGCTCTTTTATGCAGACATTAGTTTTATCACTTCGCGTCTCCCACACTAGCTGGCGTGATCAGCATCTACAACATCGATTGTACACTGGTTAAACAAATGTCTGCTACGCGAGGTAGATTTTTTTCACTTCGCGTTCTCCCGGACTAGCTGCCGTCCCATGACCAGCAGCAACACGATCGATTCCGCATTAATATTGTACAAATAGTAAAAAATATCACAAAATATAAATTTGAAACTTGGAAACACTGAAGACGTTTTATAGAAGCAAACTACATACGTATTTGTCGACTAAGAATGGGGTTATGTAGTAAGCGTTAATAGAATAAACTGTATAACCTAAAGTTTTGAAAACAATTTAACGATTTTGTTCAGCGGCGCAGCCAAAATTTTTGATAAAATAAAGAATGGTTTAAGTTTAAATTTGTTTCGAAATTCCGCGGAATTCCGTTAAATTTCGTTAGAAGCTAGTTTTTTTTAGCGAAATTTTTGTAATTTTACGAAACGAAATCAAGAAATGTGATTTCGCCATGCTAAAATTCCGCGAAATTCCGCGGAATTTCGTTTCGAACCACCTGAAACGAAATTTTTCGAAATACCGCATATGCTTATTATTTATATGTGATGGAGTGAGAGAACTATCTCTCCTAATCTAATTCCACATTGGGGTGGTTCAATTCTATTTTGGACCAATTTAATTCTTAACAGATATCTAGGGCCATCCCTGTGTCTTAGAAACAAATCCTGGCTGTGCCAATGAGCAACGGAATATACGTTGGGCGGTTATGACGCAGCTCGAAAAAGGGCAGGACGTCATGATCGTTCCTATCCCCATCGAGAGAGCAAAATAAACACTATTAAAAACAGAAAACACACCGAATCGACATCAACGACGCCGTCACCGCCGAGGGATTCGGTATCCTTCTCTCTGTTTGACATCGAAGCAGCGCTGCACGGGACGGATGATGGTGGATCTACCGCACGGAAGAAAAGACAAATTGTTTCCTGTCGCAATTTTACGCTATTTGGAATTCTCACCCCCATCTCGAGAAGAAAGGTTAAGCAGATTTTTATCGGTTTGACATTTCCCAATCTCCAACTTGAGCACCTTTCTGATTGCTATCTGGGGCGGAAATTGAAATCCAGCAATCGATTTCTCGTGCACCCTGATTCCTAATTTGACCTGAGAATTATTAAGTTATGACCTCCCGCATTGATCAACTGGATTATTATGAATCCAATTTCGCAATTCCATCAAACGCACCGCGTGTCTCTTTTTGCGCCTTCTGCTGCGAACATTCGATCCAGTTCTCACGGTTGCTTCCATTGTTTTTCTTTCACGCCCCCACCCGCAGTTTGTGCTTTCGCGCCGAAGGCCACACAGAGGAAAACAAACAAAACTTTCCCCAATAAATGGGGTTCGACTTCTTACTGAGCCGGATGGCGGTGGCTGTTGTTGTGATAAGAAACGAACGGCAGGAGTCATGTTTTTGGATGACGGCGCGCGATGATGGCGGCGATGACTTGATCCTTCAACCGGTTTCGTCGCCAGTCGTGCACACCGCTCGCGGACCCAAAGTTATTAGGAACGAATAAGAATCATCAATCAAATGCCGAAAGCGGGGCCACCGCCGCCGTTTTTATGGGAACATGTGTGCCACGTCGTCACAGTGCTTCGCCGAGAACGAAGCACTCGGATGCTGTATCCGTTTATCTTGGCATGTAACATTTATCATGATGGTTACTCGTTCGTTCGTTCGATACGCAGAAGTCTCGCGCGGAAAAAGTCGGTGCCTTTTTTTGCGAGCTCTGTCAATTTCCATCTTTATTGAGACAAAATTGGCGTTCGCATGGTTTGTTGGAGAGATCGTTTTTTAGTTCCACATTTGTGCGAATTTTCCGACTCGATGGATTTCAATTGAATCAATTTCCAAGTATATTTATTTTCGAGTACGGTTATTTGGAGGAAAAAATAAACCAATTGAACTGGAAAAATGTGTCTGTCTGTCAGGAATATTTACACACCTTAAAATGAGTTACAGTTGACAATGTCGACTGATAAAAACGAGTTGAGGTTTTCTTTGCCGTGATTCAAATCGCGAAGAATTAGGAAAAAAGAGTTTTTACAAAAGAAAGAAAAAACTTCCCGAGGCCACACTGCACTGGTAGAATATTGAAAAATCACTGTCTTTGTCATTTGAAATTGATGATCACCCTTCAATTCAGAAGAGATGTAATTTATGTAAGTTAATCCCTCTGAGGGTACTGCAGCTCAAATGCAAAACTTACTGTACGATGGATGAGAAAGAAGTACCATTTGTCTCTATTTCGAAAACCTATCAATTCAACCAACACTTGAAGGTATTATTGAAAATTATAATACAAATTCTCCGAAAGTTAGATTATTCTGGCTCAGATCGGTAAACCTTTGGGTGTCTGTTTCAACATCCGTAAAAAGCACTGTACAGAATGGCAAATGCAGGTGGAGCAATCGTTACACTCACCACAGTCATTCTTGCTCACACATCTCGTTGCAGGTGTGGTACCGTCCGGGGTGAAGATGGGCTTGCAGTTCATTTGAATTTTACAAATTGCTGATTCCTGCCCCACTCAGTGACCGAGCAGCAAAACGGTCACACAACCACGCCGGCATCTGGTTCGGATTTTTGGAGCTCCGGTCAGAAATGTGCATTCCGATTGCAGCCAGTTCTGTTCCATTTTTGCGCACCAAAAAGCTGTATCGGTTTTGCCTGACCGATGCTGTGTAGGTGCGGTTGGTCGGTGAAAAGTTACTCCAGAATAGGTGAGATTGTCAGTTTCATAGTGCGCAAATATCGACATTTGCTTGAGGGTATGTGCATTTCAGAGGCCTTTCTTTTGTGAGATTTGATAAATTGTAGTTCGGTAGCCATTGAGCTTAGGATTTGGGAATTTATGGAAAAAGTTATGGAAATGTTCGGGTGGGGTGATTCTTCAACTGGATAAACCGACTACGATGGAATGCGAACCTCGGATTACAACATTTTTAAGCCTCGTTACACAATGCCTGTACATGAAAGTTTCATATTCGGATAGCAACGATGCTGCATGCCTTCAGCATAAGAAACGATAAATTCTTTCAATGTGCCATAGCGAAGAATAGGGATAGAGCAGGGATTACATATATGCAGTAATCCCATCAGAAAGAAGTTCGTCTTGACTTGGAACGAGTGAAAGGTTTGATTTTGAAAACTACGTCTAATATCTACATACTCATAAATTTTAATGGAAGATGGACAAAAGAAGGTTTGCTCAGCAAGTTCTACATAATTTCTTTGGGAAATTCTTCAAAACTTCTTTGGGAAATTTTCGCAGAAATTTCTTCGGGATCTACTCAGAAAATTCTCCGAAATTCCCTCCAGAAATTCATCGGAATATTCTCGAGATATTTTTCAAAAGTTTTCTTGGAAAATTCTTCGCAATTTCTTCATGAAATTTTTCGAACGTTCCTCGGCAAATTCTTCAGGATTTCTTCGGCTTTTCTTCTTCTTCTTCTTCTTATTGGCATTACATCCCCACACTGCACTGGGACAGAGAGTGTTCATTAAGCCCACATTTATTAACTGCGAGGTTTCTAAGCCACAATTTCCAATCCGAAAAAAAACAATCCGGGATATTTTCAAGACATAAAGAGAAGAATCTTTTGAATTTCGCATGAAAAATCAAATACTTCGGAAATTTACGAAAAGTTCCTGTTGAGTTTCTGTTGAGCATTCTTCGAAATTTGCACAGAAAATTATTGATAATTGTAGGAGAGTGCGGCTGGTAGAATGGGTGTTTTAACGTTACCGTCAGTCTAGAATAATAAAGACGACTAGTTTGGCATGGTTAACGACGAAACAATAAATTTTAAAGAATTTTCGCGGGAGACTCTAAGGAGTTTTCAAGAAAAAATCTCTGGAATGTTCACGAGAAAATGTCCGTAAGTTTAACGGAAACTTCTTTGAATTTTCTGCGGAGGATTATTCAAAATGTCTCAACGAAAGATTCTTTGTACAGTAGACGTTCGAACACTGAAAATCATTTAACTGCAATGCTTTTAACTGCATTTCAATAGTTACATTAGTTTTGCAGTTATCGAACAGCTGAGCTCCAAAACGATGTCAAAGTCGATGATAGCACTTTATTCGGACGTCGCGTCGTCTGACAGTGTTGTTTGCCGTTCAGAATGCGTCGCATCGAACGACTAGTGTATTGTCAATAATTAAATTCGTGAAATTATATTGGCCATATGACATACGGCCGAACTAGTAATTTGGCCGAAATAGTCGTTTGGCCGAATAGGTCATCGACATACCGCCGAAATGGACTTTCTGCCGGATTGGTAATTTTGCCAAAAAAATCGTTAAGCCGAATAGATCATTTGACCGAAAATGCCGTTTAGTAGGAATTGTAATTTGGCCCGAAAATGTCCTTTCTGCAAAACAACCCTTCTGGCCGAACGGCATTTTCTGTCAAATGTCCAATTCGGATAAGCGTCTTTTTAGCAAAATGATCAATTCAGCCAGTCGAATGACACTGACAAATGGCATTTTTGGCCAACAATCGTTTCGGTCGGACTAACTGTTAGGGTAACGGCTTTTTCGGCAAAATTACTAGTTCGGCCATCTGTCGCTTTCGGTCAATGGATCTTACCAAGAATTTCTAATCGAAAATAGAAAGAATTTTCTGAAGAAATCCAAAAAAAAAATCCTCAAAAATTCCGAGAATTTTTTCGACATCTCAAAGTTGGCCATGCCAAACGAACGGTTTAGTGATGAACTTTTCCCTGGCAAAAAACTACTCTGATAAAGGAGCGGTTCTCAACCTTTTTCTTGAAAGGTACCCCTTCGGACTTTTGAATTATTTTTTGCTGTAAATGAAAATAAATGTAAACCATAAGATATATGAAAAATGGAACTGTAAATAAACGGAATATATGACTCTCCATAAAGTTGGCTGCAATTTTCATTATTCCGAGCTCTTGAAGAGAGTCTTCCGAGTCTCGTGAAAGGCTGCTTTCGAGCCACTTAAAAGGAGGCCTCTAAGCCTCTTGAACGTAGGCTGCCAAGCCCCTAGAAAGATGAATTCCAAGCCCCTTGAAGAGAGACTTCCGAACATCTCGAAATAAGGCTTCCGAGCTTCCGGGCCTCTTGAAAGGAGACTTCCGAGCCTCTTGAAAGGAGGCTTCCGGGCCTCTTGAAAGGAGGCTTCCGGGCCTCTTGAAAGGAGGCTTCCGGGCCTCTTGAAAGGAGGCTTCCGGGCCTCTTGAAAGGAGGCTTCCGGGCCTCTTGAAAGGAGGCTTCCGGGCCTCTTGAAAGGAGGCTTCCGGGCCTCTTGAAAGGAGGCCTGGGCCTCTGAAAGAAGGCTTCTGGGCCCCTTGAAAGGAGGCTTCTAGGCCCCTTGAAAGGAGGCTTCTGGGCCCCTTGAAAGGAGGCTTCTGGGCCCCTTGAAAGGAGGCTTCTGGGCCTCTTGAAAGGAGGCTTCTGGGCCTCTTGAAAGGAGGCTTCGGGCCTCTTGAAAGGAGGCCTGGGCCTCTTGAAAGCAGGCTTCTGAGTCTCTTGAAAGGAGGCTTCTGGGTCTCTTGAGAGAAGGCTTCCGGGTCTCTTTAAAGCAGGCTTCTGGGCCTCTTGAAAGGAGGCTTCCAGGCCTCTTGAAAGGAGGCTTCCAGGCCTCTTGAAAGGAGGCTTCTGGGCTTCGGGCCTCTTGAAAGGAGTCTTTCGAGGCCTCTTGAAAGGAGTCTTTAGAGCCTCCTGAAAAGAGGCTTCCGTGCCTCTTGAAAGGAGGCTTCCGGGCCTCTTGAAAGGAGGCTTCCGGGCCTCTTGAAAGGAGGCTTCCGGGCCTCTTGAAAGGAGGCTTCCGGGCCTCTTGAAAGGAGGCCTGGGCCTCTTGAAAGGAGGCCTGGCCTCTTGAAAGGAGGCTTCCGGGCCTCTTGAAAGGAGGCTTCCGGGCCTCTTGAAAGGAGGCTTCCGGGCCTCTTGAAAGGAGGCTTCTGGGCCTCTTGAAAGGAGGCTTGGGCCTCTTGAAAGGAGGCTTCCGGGCCTCTTGAAAGGAGGCCTGGGCCTCTTGAAAGGAGGCTTCCGGGCCTCTTGAAAGGAGGCCTGGGCCTCTTGAAAGGAGGCTTCCGGGCCTCTTGAAAGGAGGCTTCCGGGTCTCTTGAAAGGAGGCTTCGGGCCTCTTGAAAGGAGGCCTGGGCCTCTTGAAAGGAGGCTTCGGGCCTCTTGAAAGGAGGCTTCGGGCCTCTTGAAAGGAGGCTTCTGGGCCTCTTGAAAGGAGGCTTCCGGGCCTCTTGAAAGGAGGCTTCTGGGCCTCTTGAAAGGAGGCTTCCGGGCCTCTTGAAAGGAGGCTTCTGGGCCTCTTGAAAGGAGGCTTCCGGGCCTCTTGAAAGGAGGCTTCGGGCCTCTTGAAAGAAGGCTTCCGGGCCTCTTGAAAGGAGGCTTCTGGCCTCTTGAAAGGAGGCTTCCGGGCCTCTTGAAAGGAGGCTTCCGGGCCTCTTGAAAGGAGGCCTCCGGGGCCTCTTGAAAGGAGGCTTCTGGGCCTCTTGAAAGGAGGCTTCCGGGCCTCTTGAAAGGAGGCCTGGGCCTCTTGAAAAAGGCTTCCGAGCCTCTGGAAAGGAGGCTTCCGGGCCTCTTGAAAGGAGGCCTGCTGGCCTCTTGAAAGGAGGCTTCCTGGCCTCTTGAAAGGAGGCTTCCGGGCCTCTTGAAAGGAGGCTTCCGGGCCTCTTGAAAGGAGGCTTCCGGGCCTCTTGAAAGGTGGCTTCCGGGCCTCTTGAAAGGAGGCTTCCGGGCCTCTTGAAAGGAGGCTTCCGGGCCTCTTGAAAGGAGGCTTCCGGGCCTCTTGAAAGGCGGCTTCCGGGTTTCTTCTGATCATATTTTGTTCAGGATTCACTCTCCTTATGTCGATATGGTCAGATTTTTAGGCTACTAGACCATCAGGAAACGGCATTCGTTTTGTTGTCGTTTTTCATAGCAACGAGCTTTCTTGGGTCTAGTACCCATTTCAATTTTCCTTCCATTCCTCGATCTCTCCCTATCTCGATGGTCCCTACAATATCGAGATGCGGAGAGGCGACTGTATTTCTTTACAAATTTCGAAGATTTTCCATCGATAATTCCAAACAATTTGTTTGGCCGTAAAATTTCGAAGAATTTCGCTTATATGTCCAAAGAATTCCTCGCGAAAGTTTCGAAGCATTTCCAAAATTAATAATAATTTCCCGGGAACTTCTCAGAAAATCTCCAGTGGAAATTGCAAGGGTTTCTCGAGGAAATTTTGAAGAACTCCCCTTACAAGTTCCAAAGAATGTCTTTTGAAAATTCCAAAGACTTTTCTTGGATATTCCAAAATGCTTCCTTTGTCAATTCTAAAAAGTTAAAGTACAACATAATTTCCCGTAAAAAAAATTAAAGAATCACTTGTAGTTTCTAAAGAAATTCCTGCCGAAAATCAAAAGTTATTATAGTAGAATCTACAATAAAATCCAAGTGGAAATTAAAAAGAATCAAATGTTTTTTTTAATACTCCTGCTTAAGTATTTCCCGGTGAAATTCATGACATTTTAAGCCGTAGTTCCGACTATTACTTTAGTGAAATTCATTAGATTTTTGTGGAGAAATTCAAGAGATTATTTTGGTAAAGCCTTGCAAAAAAAAACAAAAAAAATCAAACTGGTGAACTTAGCACAAAGCTGTTGTATAAATTGTTTTAAAAAAAAGTCTACGTGGACTTCGTAGACTAACGTAGACTTTTCCGAAACCCATCCACCCACTCAAGAGTCGACGTGGTTTATGGACAGCCCCTCTGGGATTTTTAAAAGGGAGTGGTCTCTTCTGATGGTTCCGGTTTTATCAAAATCGGATTATTCTACGCAAAGTTATGATGATTTGAATTTTGACAAAGTTTTGCCTATCTCAGCCGATTGTATAACATTTCGCCGAAAACTGTTTCGCGGAATCAATTTTCGCGGTTGAACTTTTCGCGGTACGACATTTGGCGGATTGTACCTTTTCGCCGAATGACTTTTGGCGGAATGTACCATTTCGCGAAATGCACCATTTCGCGGAATAATTATAATAATAGCTTAGTTTTCACTCAGCACTTCCACAATTATTATCTGCGAAGTTTCTAAGCCAAGTTACCTTTTTTTTTGCATTCGTATAACACAAGATTAACACGTTGAAACTTTTATGCCTAAAAAAGTTGAGAAAAAAATTATTGGCAAATTTCCTAAACCGAGCCAGAAGTTGAACCCAGCCTCCTGCACCATAGTCTTGCTTGGCAGCTACGCATCTTCCCCCATGGCTAAGGAAGGCCTTCCAGAATATGTAGAAGTAGTTTTCAAAATTTTAATTGCCCCCTAAAAATCCTTTATTATATGTAGCAGACGGGTCAGATATAATGAAGGGATTATCTCCTCACTATACTTTGTTGCGAATAGACGTTTTTATGAATAATCCTTTGTTTCTTCCTTTTGGCTTATATCGAAAAACGTTTCAATTAATAAATGGCATTATATCCTCCTTTTGCCTTATACCGGGCAGACGTGTACATTTCAAGAAGGCACCTCCCTTCGCCTAATGTCAAGTAGACGCGGTCTTTTAAAGAACGCTTTATCTCCTACTTTCACCTTATAATGGGCAGACGCTACCATTTAAAGATGGCATTATCCCTTCCTTCGCGTTATACCGGGCAGACGCATCCATTTAAAGAAAGCATTACCCCTTCCTTCGCCCTTTACCGGGCCAATGCGTTCTTTCAAAGAAGGCATTATCAACTCCTGTCGCTTTATTTCGGGCAGACGCATCCATTTCAAGGAGGCATTACCTCTCCCTTTGCTTTATACCGAGAAGACCCGTGCATTTGAAGAAGGCATTATCAACTCCTTTCGGCTTATACGGGGCAGATACATCCATTTAAAGAAGGCGTTACTCCTCCCTTCGCTTTATACCGGGCAGACGCGTTCTTTTAAAGAATACATTATCAACTTCTGTTAAAAGAGACAGGAACACCGTCTTCAACCAGAGATCGTACAGACTGAACACTTAACACCTAGACAACGGACAGGACACGTGACACCCAGTGGAACGGTGGAGAATTTTTCGATTACGAAAAGTTTTCTCCTGGCCGGGCGGGAATCGAACCCACGCTCCATAACCTATGCGTCTAGAGGATTAACGTCGCTAACCGCACGGCCACGAAGCCCACAAAGGCAGAAGAGGGTAAGAAGGAATCATCAACTCCTTTCGCCTTATACTGAGCAGATACATCCTTTTCAAGAAGGCGGTACTCCTTCCTTCGCCTTATACCGGGCAGACATATTCATTCAAAGTAGGCATTATCTTTTCCCTTTGCTTTATACCGGGCAGGTGTGTTAATTCATAGAAGGGACTACCTCCTTTCTTTTCTTCATACCGAGCAAACGTGTTCATTCCAAGAAGGCGTTGTTTCATCACTTTGCGTTATACCGACCGACTGCGGTCATTCAAAGAAAGCTTTACCTTCTTCCATAGCTGTAAATCACAATCCAATAGAATTTAGCTCGTATTGCATGTAATTCAACAGAAATCGGTAAATATTTCAATGATAATTATTCTAACTGAATTCCGCCAAATGGCATTCCGCGGAATGACTTTCGGTGAAAAGGTACATTCCGCGAAATATCTTTCGGAAAAAAGGTGCAACCTGCGAAATGTGTTTCGGAGAGTCGATACATTCCGCGAAATGTCGTACCGCGAAAAATATTTCCGCGAAATGGTTTTCGGCGAAATAGTATACAACCATCTCAGCCTCTTTGTCTAACCCCTGTATTAACATGAATGGTAAATAATCACATCACCTTTACAGGGTGTCTGCAAATTATCCGAGCAGATTTTGATAGTTTGCTTCTACAAAGCAAAAGCAGACAATAATGGACTGAATATGTAGCTATATGGGCATAACAACTCAGTAGGCTGTAACAGATGTATATTCTGAGAACACTGAGCGTCATTTCATATATAAAAACCCTGATTAATCCACCTAGCGGTGATGATGCCTTTCTCGCTCGTTCAAAAGGGTTGACAAACATATTATACAAGTCTAATATAACACTAAATAGGGCTTATTTTCCACATTTGTTTATGGCAGCCCTTACTTTGTACCGTTAAATGCACAACAACGATCCATAAATAACATCTGAATGTTCCATAAAACGCTACCTTAAATCCATAAAATAGTTCAGGCTTATCCATAAAGAATAATTTTAAGATCCATAACTAAGCATAACTAAGTTAAAAAAAAATAAATCAAATAATTGGAAAACAAGTATATGTACCTTTAAACATGATCAAGAAAAACAATATCATTCCTGCTATTTTCCCATGAGCGTATGACAAATGATCTATAAATGTTTTAAAAATTATCCATAGAAAACTACATTTAATAAAAAATACAATTTTGCGCAATTTTTATCGTGATTATGATCCATAACTTCGGTAATATGATCCATAATTTTGGTCTAATGACAAATTTTCGAGTGTTTCCCGTTTTGAAGTCAGAATCCAGCTTAGGCTTCTGGCACCTTCTGGAATAGTATGATTCTTCATCATATAGATAAGAATTCATTTTTTGCTGATGAGCAGTTCCGTTTTTGTCATTGATATTTAACCACTTTTCAACTAAAATTTACGAATTTGATCCGACTTAATAAAATCTTCTCTTCAGACTAGCTTGCGTTTCTTCATATGGAGAAAATTTCTAAGTGATTAACTAAAGGTTTGATTAAAGTTGATCAATTTTAATTTGATTTTGTATATATTATACTGAACTGAACTAAACTTATTTATCAGATCACTCAGATCTACAGGTAAACTCCTGTACAAAATTTGATAAATTACTCGTGACAGAGCTGGTGTTACCTAAATCAGCATACTTGTGCCAATAATGTGTCAGAGAATCAAAAATCGTTGTTTACCTTAGTGTAATTTGTTATGGATTATAGCAAGGATGTTTTCGATCATTTAGTAATATAGGTTCGATAATTTAGTAGTTTGTCAATAACTCATTCCAGAGGTTAAATGTCGAAAAATATTCACACCAGAAGTTCACCATAAAACACGTTTTAAAATTTAACTTCTGGTATGAGTCATCGCCAAACTAAATGATCAAACTTAAATTACTACATGATCCAAAACATGTTTGGATTGTAGAAAAGTTTGGATACATTTTCCATTGACTTGCCAAAAAGAAAAATTTTCTCCGAATCCTTCCGAAACTCAGCTTCTCCCACATAATCCGAGTGCTATTTGAAATCTTCAAACAGATATGTTGTCACTATGAATGGGGTTCCAATTAATTGGTCTAGCGAAGTACAAGATTTAGGACTTATGTATAGCATGAATTAATTAACTATCAAAAACCACACAGAAGGTATGCAAGCGAAAAGGTACGAATATAGTAAGTTAATATTTATAAAAAAAACAAAACCATTTACTAAAATAAATTGTTTGATTTACAAACTAATTGTTAGGCCAGCCATGTTTTACATATACTGTGCCAATATGAATTATTTGTTGCAACGCCAGGAAGAATGCATTACAGTGGATTCGAATCAAATGTTGAAATTGAGTCTGAAGTTGCTTCCCTGCACACCAAAACATTATGAATATTAGGTGACATATCTGAATGAATTGACACAAAAGCACACGTAACGTAAACTCAATCGTATATGTTTTTCAACGTCAGATGATTTAAATATGCCACGGAACCTAAACACAGCACCCGCGCGTTGCCGCACGAATGCACAAGCAGCCGATGATCAGTGCAAATTGCGTATAACTTGTTCTACTTCGATCACCACTCTTCCAAGAAGCAAAGATAGCTGAGGAGTATCGTTCTAGGCTCTCACTCAGAGAGTCTATGTTCGACGCTCGTTCAGTCCACTTTTTTTTTCAAAAACATAAATATAAATATAAAATTTTTTATATAAATATAAAATTTTTAAAACGACTTCTCTGCGTTTTAGATTAAAACATCGATTTGTCAAATCTGAAAGCCGAGAGCACTCCCACGCAATCCAACACCACCAACAGATAGCCGAAATCTTCACCTATATGTTAGGCTACATATCTACACATGGTTTTTAATCGAAATAATTAGACTTTCGTGTTGCAAATTAAATTTCGAACCCGAAAAATTAAACTATTTTCGGCTAACATGTGTTTTAACGTTTTACCAATCATTTTAAAATTGACGCCCTATATCCCTTGCCGGGTGAAATAAAAAAGCATCATCCGGCCCCCATTTTGTTTACTCGCTTTCGTCAGGGCCAATGCGGTGTGTTGGTGATGCTTTCTTCTGCGATATTCATCCGACGGCAAGCTACTGAAGCGAATGCAGTGCCGTTCGCTCCCGCCGAAATGTGCTTGCATAGCGTCCTCACGCAAACCAACTACGCTCCCATACGCTTATTGCACGCCACAAAAAAGATACCACTTGAGAAGTTCACTCGTATATAGGGTATGCGAGCGCATGATAGCAAAATAATAGAAAAAATGAGCCTGATTACGCTTAGTAAAGAGAAACATTATTAATTATTGAACAGATTTCTCTTCGTTAAAGGTTACCCAAATAAACACTTATAGGGCGATCATGCCCTCAGTGGAGACAATGGGTTCTTAATAATATTGTTCATCATTGCATTACTGAACGTTTGCTTTACTTGAAACGACACGTTGTAATTATGCCATTATAAATACTAATTGAAAACAATAATTTCCCCAACAAATTGGCTTTCCTACCTATATACTGCCGCCGTAAGCGTTACTGTTCTATATTTTCTTCCAAGCAAAATCAATATTGGACGATTATGCTTGCGACGGCAGTATAGTGGAGCTCATTTTACCTCCAAGAAATTTAGATTAATTATCAAGACGAAATGAATCCAATTTCATTTCTAGCTAATTCAAAGTTTGTCTATTAGTTAATGCATTAAAACTACCAATTTCGAATTATCAAATACATATTTTCTTTTATTGATTCAATAATACTTCCAATATTGGTACCGTCACCCTAGCAGAGTGAACTCTGTGGCTTGGAAAAGAAATGAACATATACCAATTTGATGAATACTGTACGACTTATATTTACTCATACCAAGTGTGATCCGATGGTTATGTGGTACAGCAAGCGCTTTCCACCCCAGAGGTCAGCAGTTCGAATCTAGGTGTAATCAGTATAGAACATTTTGCTATTTTTTTATACGCAAAAACAGTTTTTTGGCCATAACTCCAGATTGCGATGAGCTATTGATCTAATTTTCAATAGCAAACAATGGGACTGAATTCCGCGTCGACTGCAACTTGTTGCGAGCCAATCCGACAATAGGAAGTTCAAAAAAGTGTGTCTACAAAATTTGTACACATACACACATACACACACACACATACATACATACACACATACAGACATCACCTCAGTTCGTCGAGCTGAGTCGATCGGTATATAAAAATCGGCCCTCCGGGCCTCCTATCAAAATTTTGTTTTTGAAGCAATATTATAGCCTTTACGTACACTTAGTGTACGAGAAAGGCAAAAAATAAGTCTTTGAGAATGCTTTTTTTTCGGTTTTCCGAACAAAAAGGAATTTCCTTCCTACTCACCCGATTTGGATTGGAATTATCATTCGGTATGGTCCATCTTGAAATCAACAGCCATCAAAACACCGAACATATTATCGAGACATTTGAAATCATGTCACAATCGTCAAAAATGTGTGAAAAGTATCTGTATAGAAATGTGCGGCACTGCGGCCATCGTGATTTTTTTTCCAACACGATCGAAGGCTGTACTCAGGATACAGGGGTCATTTTAATGTGAACAAATTCAGCTTGGTTTATGTAGTCCTATTATAATAACATGCAATGCATGCTGGTTCTTTAATTTATTCCAAAAAATATTTAAAAACCTGTCTTGTTGTACGGATAATTTGCAGACACCCTGTATATTGTTTCCTGAATCACAGAAGCAATCAAAATGAACTACGATTTGAAGCAAACAATATTGATAGACGAATGCCATAGTGTCATTAAAATGTTGTCAAAAGTTCCGTCGAAAATAACCATATTCCACCTCTCTGGAATCCATTCTCTATTTTAATTGCAGAATATCAATGGACTTCGTCGTACTTAGTCTGCTGCGATCTGATGTGCCGAGCAGCAGCTCCTAAACGATCGATTTGATGGTGGAAATAAAATAATTTTTTGTTGCTTTGCACTAATAAATGGTAATAAAATCGTTTGAAACGAAGATGAAAGTGCTGCGAATCGACGATAAATATGAAATAAAATTCAATAACACAATTGACACACCCGCTGTTACGGTGGGAGGCAATTTTTCCGACCTTCCATTCTACGGGATTGTGTTTCTCAACGGGTTTTATTTACCTGAAAAGCATTAAAACCCGATCGGGGGGATTTTGCGGCAATTTTATTGCGAGTTTCAATATTTGGAAAAGCTCCAATCAAGTTCGAAGCGTTACTTGGGTAATTTAACAAATTGCACCAAAGCTCCTAAATGCATCGTTACTTTATGGCTTGCTGACACAGATTGAGAAGTGCTGATAAAGACGATCATCAAATTCGACCGACTGTGGGGAGAGCTCGTTGTCGCCAGCGAAATATTTAGAACGAACTGCCCTTGCCCAGTGCCAGGGACTGGACGAAGGAAGTGAATCGAATTACATTAAATTTTACCATTGGTTTCCGCCCCAGTCCTGCATTTCCGCAGTTTGTTTTATCCCCGCTCGGATACCGGATACAGAATTCTGTGTGTCGTCGTCGTTTTCGTCGATGGTTATCGCATGGCACCGGGAGTCGCCTACTATGGTTATGTGTGGCCTTTAACACATAAAACTGCTGTTTGTGACTTTCGATTCTCTGTTTTTGATGTCTGCATCAAAGTCGGAGAACTCGATTATAAAAACTATTCGGAAAACCATTCAAACTTTTCTTTGATTCAGTTACCAACAGTGAGCGCGCAACTACTTCAATCGATTCGGCCATCAAAAAGCCATCAACTTTGTTCAGGCTCATGAAAAATCATTCGTTTCCTAATTCCGGATCTGCAATTGACAGATTGATTGAGGAATCTTATCATGGTGATGTCGTTGGTGATTGTAAGAATGGGGTAGTTAAGATTTATCTCTTTAAGTTCGTTCCATTTTTCATTCAAATTTCCGCAGAGACAAGCGATTTACAATTGACATAACTATAAAACTGGTTTTAGTAGGGACAGGTCCACGAAAGCAATATTCTTTTCGTTATGCTTTTCTCATACATCAAAGGGAATCGCACATACTGTTTTTATTAATTTTTATTTATTTTTTATTAGTTTTTGTTAATTTATTCAAATTGCGCCCAAAGTTTCTCCTGCGGTACGTAAAAGTCGTTTAACGTCAAAAGCCGCGCAGTTTTCGGTTGGTTTGCCAATTTGATTGTTCAATCAATTCAGCTCATAGCGCGTCTTGCTCTCGGATAACATTCAGGTTATTCACCTGTCATAAGACGAGTTTATATCATCCCATTGAATTCCACCACTTAATTGTATCTTGACAGATACGTATTTCGACCTCAACAGTAAGGCCGTCTTCGGCCTCGTACTTGATGAGGTCGAAATACGTATCTGTCAAGATACAATTATGGTGGAATTCAATGGGATGGTATAAACTCGTCTTATGACAGGTGAAAACATTCCACTAAAAAGCTCAAAATAATTTTCTTATCATTCAGGTTATTGTCGAGAGCCATTTTTATCTGAAAACCTCTGATGGTAATTTATTTAGGAGTCTTCGTTCTACGTTGATACGAAAGAGGTGGTACTCCTTCATATACGTTATTTAGAAATTATGTATTACGAACACCATTCTAGTTCACACGTTGGTTGTTGGCTTCATGTTTGGCAGCAATCAGTAGATCATCGACACAAGAATTTAACTTTGCTGATATTAAATAATTATTTTTGAATTTGCATTATTATAATCAAAACTAAATTAACTTTAATAACGCGGAGAAAAAGTATTATTTTCGTTTCTATTATCAAAATGCGGTTTACAACACGGGCAAGTATATGAACGATGAATGAAATATGATTTCTGTTTCACTTCATTCAATGGCTAACAAATTTCGACTACATTTCGTAATAACATCAAAGAAACTAAGCCAATATCGTGTACTCCTCCCGAAATTGTTCCGCAGGTTTTTCTCAGAACTTCTTTCTGCTCAAAGTCTGTTCATACTCGCATTCAGGATATTTTTTTGAGCATTCCTCCAAAAATGTATCTGTGAGCAGGTATTTCAAAAGTTGTTCCCGGAATTTCTCCAAAACCTGCAACATGAGTTCTCCCGAATGTTTTTCCTGGAATTTTTGGCCCTGCGTTGAGGTGAGTGATTGGCATCAGCTTTCTGTTTCACAGAATTGAACGATTTTACTCCACTCCTACTTGATGCATTGGTGATACTGTGGCCGAAGCGACGATACGTTGGATGCAGTTTTTCAACCAGTTTCAGTTTGTCAATTTTCGGAGCACATTATTAGCTCCCACAACAATGAAACCAGGAGCAGGAGCTCGAAAAGTTGTTCCATATTTCAGCTTCCAGCTACGGCGGAAACACTCCATACAAAGTAGACAGACATGCTGCTCGCTCATATTCGGAGGACAGAAAACAGAGCGGAAAAGTTTCCGACACAACCTGATAAAACTCTGTTTTACAACTTCAATAGTTGCCTTTTCATGGAGCTTATCATTCGGCATGGAACGTGTGAGAAGGCGGAACCGGTACCCTGTGTGAGGAAAACTAGTTTGGCAGTGCTTTTCGCCTCCCCCGCAATGAAGAAGGGAAAAGTGTGACATCGCAGTGAAAGCAAACCATCTCTCGAAGGTGGAACATGGAACGAATTAAATTTTCAAATGGGGTCATTAAAACCAATTGAATTTACTTTGTTGGTGCCGGTGGGTACACGCTCAATGGGGTGGTAAAGTTGTCGCATTCCAGGTGGGAAAGCCTATTGTGCTGGGAAATCGAAATCGAACCAATCCCGTTGACTAATTATTCAATGGGCGAATGTTTCGAATCGCATTTCAGACGATGCCGTTTCTGCACAATCAATTAGTAAATGAGTCTATTTGTTTCACCTCTGCTGTGCAGGCGATGAAATAAATGGATGCGAAGGGAGTTTCGGAAAGCCGCGTGGGAATTCTAACAGCTGGGTGCATTGTATTGGCTGAATTTGAAGCCGTGGTATTCTAAACCGTACCCAATCGGCTGTTTAGGTGGAACTCGTGGGTGTTTGGGGGAACTGTTATTAAAAATGCTTGAAAACTTCTAAGTTGATAATTTGCCTCGTATGCACGAGCTTTTCAGTTCATATGGAATAAAATAACGCAGAATAAAAAAAAACAAATCCGATATTCGTTTTTGCATCAATGCAAATAAACAAATATAATAATAAGAATTTTATCACGGTGTTCCAGCGTTTTCCGACAAGTGTGGCACAAATCAGGCTCCAAGAACGTCGTGTTAAGCTATGGGAAATCCTTGAGCTGATAAGATGCTCAGCAATTACACCAGCATCGTAGTAAAGTGAATCTTCCACCATATTATACAGATGAAAGTATTATCAAAACCAGCGATCCAGTAACCTTCCGGAATTATGTTAAAAAGTTATCAAAGCATAAACTTTGTCACATATATTCTCCATAATCTTCGTTAAATGGCATTGGGTCCCTTTCGCATAATTTTCCAAGAGGCAAACCCAACATTGTAGAGACACAATCAGTCCAGTTGTTTGCGGTATATATCCTCCAACCACAGAGCCGTCGGGTGTGATGTTCAGATACGGGTTAATTAACTTGAACACTGTAAACCGCCAGGATTTGGAGCCGACACAGGCCAATGCCATGGCAGCGGAGATACAGGCAGGAGACTAATCCCTCGCCGAATCGTGGTCTTGTGAGCCACGGCTCCGCTCTCCACATAAACATAATTATCCTCCGGTGGCCACCAATCTTTGTGCGTTGGTGGTTCTAATCTGTTGCTCGGATGCCGTACAGCGAACCGGTTGCATTAGAATCTAATTAGCTCCGGTAACTATGTGCCACTTCATGGAGTATCCTTAAGTCGGGCTTACTTGTGTGAGTGTTTGGTGGGCGACTCAAGAGCGAATTAGTTACTATGAACGAAATGATTTGATGAAAAAAATGGATCTTGCCATCACATGTATCATATTCAGAATTATTTATACAGCTGAATTAATGACAAGCCTTCTGGAATCCAAAACTAATTTCACTCGCTTTTTCAAGGGCACAGTTTTGCTGCTTCGAAGCAAGCGTGAAATAATAAAAATTACATTTGTGCGTTGATTCCGTATCGAGTGGGGTGCCCTTGAAATCGCGAGTAAAACTAGTTTTGGATTCCGGAAGGCTTGTCCTTACCCGAGCAGCACAAGCCAGACAAAAATGGTTGCCGTAACTTGATTGTGACTGAATCCGGTTACATATGAGATGCAGTAACCAATATGGAACATGCGTGCTGCTGCATACTAAGTTTTTTTTTCAGCAGCTCGGAAAAATCCACACAACCGTCTGCCCAACAAAATAAAAAAACTGATATCCCGTCAAAAATGAGGTTTGTTAGCTGGACTTTGGCAAATTATTTGATGATTTTCAATAACTTTAACAGATAACTAAGCGAAAACCGTGTTTGCTGGGCCTCGGTCGTTAAAAGTTGAGCAAATTGTGAGATCCTGGTAAAAAAAGATAAGTGTTCGCCTTTAGGCCGAATGAGAAGGGAGGGGAAGAAATGATCATCTTCATCTTCATCTTACTCCTTTCTTCATTCAAAATTCTTCGGTTGTCCAACTTCTTTCTGTTTTTCACCTTTTTTTACATGCTAAATTTGTTCTTCCTCTTTCTCACTTCTTTTTTTCCTTTTTGGCTTCCTTTTCATTTACATTTTTCGATTTTCCTTCTACTCTTTGTACTTCAATTTTCACCTTTCTTTTCACTACTTTTTTCTATTCCCTTCTTTCTTCTTCCTTTTTCCGACTTTTCCGACTCTTCTCATTTCTTCTTTCTCCCTTTTTCTTCCTTACTTCTTCCACTTCTCTTCATTCTATCTTCTTCTTCTTCTTCATTACTGTTCCTTCCTCCTTCCACATTTTTTTTTCTTTCTTATTCTTCTATTTTCTTCTTCTTCCTTTTTTCTCATTCCTTCTAGCTTATTTCAAAATCCTTCTTCCATACAATTTCTTCCATCTTCCTACTTTATTTTACCTTCATTCTTCTACCTTTTTCTATCGCCCTCCATACTTCTTCCCAATTATCTTAACTTAACTTAACCTATCTTCCTTCTGACTGCTTTCCTTCTTTTTAAATATTTTTTTTCCTTCTCCATTCATTATTACTTTTTCTTTCCTTCTACCATCTTCCTTCTTCTATTTTCTTTCTTTCTAATTCCTTCTTCTTTCTTTTATCTCCCTTCTTCTTTCATCCTTTTTGCTTCTTTATTTTTCCTTCTTCCTCTTTCCTTCTTTCTTCTACCTTTTCCCTTCCTTCTACTTCCTTTTTCCGTCTTCCTTCTTCCTTCGCCCTTGTTCCTTCTTCTTTCTTCCTTTTTGCTTCTTTCTTTTTTTCTTCTTTTTTTCCTTTTTCCTTCTTCCTTCTTCATTAATTCTTCTTTCTTCATCCTTCTTCCTTCATCTTTCATTCTTTACCCTTCTTCCTTCTCCGTTCTTCCTTCTCCCTTCTTCCTTATCCTTTCTTCCTTCTCCAATCTTGCTTCTCCCTTCTCCCTTCTACCTTCTTCCCTCTTCATTCTCCCTTCTTCATTTTCCCTTCTTCGTTCTCCCTTCTTCTTTCTCAGTTTTTCCTTCTCCGTCTTGCCATCTCCCGACTTCCTTCATCCTTTTTCTTCCTTATTCCTTCTTCCTTCTCCCTTCTTCCTTCTCAATTTTCTTTCTTCCTTCTTCATGCATCATTTTCCTTCTTCCTTCATCGTTGTTTCTTCTTCTCGCCTTCTTCTTGGTTTTATGAACAAGAAGTTCTTTCTTTCACAGATATCATATCAAGATATCTGCCATCATCCTACTTAGTTTTTCCCTTTTACATTTTGCTTCTTCTATATCTAATCTTTTTTGTTATTTTTTCCCTATTCCGTCTCCTTCCTCCCTTCTTTCTTCGCCTTCTCTTATTTTTTTTTATTTTTTTTACATCGTTCATTAATCTTTTATCTTTTTTCGTCACTCTTTTTTATTTTATCTTCTTTCCTTTTCGTTCTAGCACGTTTTTCTTCTTCCTTCTTCTTTTTTCTTTCATCTGCCTTTTTTATTTTTCCTTTTTCTTTTATCTTGTTTTACTTCTTACTTATTCTTTATTTTTACTTCTTTCTTCCGTTATCTTTTTTCAATTTTCCTTCTTTTGTTTTTTTCCTCTTTCCCTCTTTGTTATTTCTCTCTTTTTCTTTTTCCTTTTGTCCTCCTTTATGATTCTTCCTAAATTTTTCTTCCTATCATCCTACTTCCTTCAACCTTTTTACTTCTTACTTCTTTCCTCCTACTATCTTCATTGTTTTTCATACATCATTTATCCTGCTTCTACTTTATTTTCGTCTTTCTTTTTCCTTTTTTACTTTTTCTGCTTCTCTTTCTCCTTCTTCTTTCTTCCTTCTTCATTCTTCTTCTTTCTTTCTCATTTCTTCCATTTTTCTTCTTCCTTCTTACTTCTTCTTTCTTTCTACTTCCTTTTCATTCGTCCTTGTTCTTCATTAACTCCTCTCCTATCTTCTTCCATCTTCCTTTTACCTTTTACGTTCTTGATTCTTCCCTCTTCATTCTACCTTTTTCCTTCTATCTTATTTCTTCTTCCTTCTACCTTCTATTGTCTTCTCTTCCTTCATTCTTCCGATTTTCATAGTCTTTCTAACTTCTTTTTCCTTTATGCTTTTTCTTTCTCCTTACTATATTCACTTCGTTCTTTTACTTCATTATTCCAGTTAGATTTTTTCATTTCTTATTCTTCTTCTTTTTCTTCTTCTTTTCATCTTCTTTTTCTTTCATCACTCTTCTCTTCTACTTAAGTCTTTATTTGCGCTTTTCACTTCTTCCTTTATCTTTCTTCCTCTTATATTTACTTTCAAATCTTCTTTCTTCCTTTCTCAATATTTACTTCTTTCTTCCTGTTAGTTTATTTTATTATCCCTTTTCTTCATCTTTTTCCTTCCTACTTTATATTCTCCCATTTCCCTTTTCTTTTTTTCCTAATTTTATTTCCCTAGTTATTCTCATTTTCTCTCTTATTTCTCTTTTCTTCTTCTATCTCTTTTTGCTTTTTGCCATTTTCCATCTACATTCCTTCTTTAACCTTTTTCTATTTTTTCTGTTTATATTTTCCATTTTCCTTCTTTCGTCTTCTTCTGTTTGGTAGCTTCTTTCTTTATATTTCTTCTCCATGTGGTATCCATTGGAAACGACTGGAAATAGATTTTATGTAGAAATTTTGGCTATCTCAGTCGTAACAAAACATTCTCTCAAAAAATATAGTTTTTCCCTTGAAAACCCAGATTAATCCACCTAGCGGTGATGGTGCCTTTCTCGTTCGTTCAAAAGGTTTGGAAAAATCTCAAATAACACCAATATGTGGATTGGTCTTATTTTTCATATTTGTTTATATGCATAAAAAAATTCTCGCCAAACGCAATTTGTTGCAAACAAATCGGATGAGCAGAAAAGCAAAAAATGGCATTTTATTTAGTAGTTTTAAAATTAGTATTTTCGCCATAACTTTTGACCCAATTGTACGATCCGGCCATGTTTCTATAGGAAACAATGGGACAAGATTCTGCGTCGAGTGCAATCTGTTGCGAGCGACCTGAGAAGCACACATATTGCACATTAATCACAGTAACTTATATATGACCGGATTCAGTCACAATATGGTTGCTGCAACCACATTTGTTGAAATTGTGTTGCTTGGGGAATAGATGAAGTATAAGTGCTAAGAAAGTGAGCTAGACTTTTTTGAACTCTTTTTCACAATAAATAGTAATTTGACCATAACATCTAAGCCCATAGTCCGATCTGGGTAATTTTCAATAAGAAAATATGAGACATTCTGCGTCGAATGCAAATGCGAGCAAATCGGTTGAGGAAAAGTGCCTGAAAAATGAGTGACATTTTTTACGCGATTTGTTCGTATGAATTTGTATTTTGACCAAAACTTCTGATCCCATAGTTTGATCTGGCCAATTTCAAATAGGAAACAATGGGACAAAATTTTGCGTCGAATGCAACTTGTTGCGAGCAAATCGGTTGAGGATAAGTGCCCGAAAAATGAGTGACATTTTTTACGCGATTTTTTCGTATGAATTTGTATTTTGGCCATAACTTCTGATCCCATAGTTCGATCTGGCCAATTTCAAATAGGAAACAATAAGACAGGATTTTGCATCGAAAGCAACTTGTTGCGAGCAAATCGGTTGAAAATAATTTCCCAAAAATGAGTGACATTTTTTACGCGATTTTTTCGTATGAATTTGTATTTTGGCCATAACTTCTGATCCCATAGTCCGATCTGACCAATTTCAAATAGGAAACAACGGGACAGGATTCTACGTCGAATGCAACTTGTTGTGAGCAAATCGATTGAGGATAAGTGCCCGGAAAATGAGTGACATTTTTTACGCGATTTTTTCGTATGAATTTGTATTTTGGCCATAACTTCTGATCCCATGGTTCGTTCTGGCCAATTTCAAATAGGAAACAATGGAACATGATTCTGCATCGAATGCAACTTGTTGCGAGCAAATCGGTTGAGGATAAGTGCCCGAAAAATGAGTGACATTTTTTACGCGATTTTTTCGTATGAATTTGTATTTTGGCCATAACTTTTGATCCCATAGTTTGATCTGGCCAATTTCAAATAGGAAACAATGAGACAGGATTCTGCGTCGAATGCAACTTGACGCGAGCAAATCGGTTGAAGATAAGTGCCCGAAAAATGAGTGACATTTTTTACGCGATTTTTTTGTATGAATTTGTATTTTGGCCATAAGTTTTGATCCCATAGTTCGATCTGGCCAATTTCAAATAGGAAACAATGGGACAGGATTTTGCGTCGAATGCAACTTGTTGAGAGCAAATCGGTTGAGGATAAGTGCCCGAAAAATGAGTGACATTTTTTACGCGATTTTTTCGTATGAATTTGTATTTTGGCCATAACTTCTGATCCCATAGTTCGATCTGGCCAATTTCAAATAGGAAACAATGGGACAGGATTCTGCGTCGAATGCAACTTGTTGCGAGCAAATCGGTTGAGGATAAGTGCCCGAAAAATGAGTGACATTTTTTGAGTAGTTTTGCGCACACACACACACACATACACACACACATACACACACACACACACACACACACAGACATCACCTCGATTCGTCGAACTGAGTCGATTGGTATATAACACTATGGGTCTCCGGGCCTTCTATAAAAAGTTTGTTTTTGGAGCGATCATATAGCCTTTACCGTATACTTAGCATACGAGAAAGGCAAAAAGCCACATCCAATGGCCGAAACGTCGGGCAGAGTAAAACGCTAATCGTTTAATGGTTTTTTAAGACTGAGATAGCCAAAATTTCCACATTTCTTCTCCATCTTTCTTCCATTTTCCCTTCCGTCTTATTCCGTCTATTATCTTTCTTCTTTTAATTTCTTCCCATTTTATTTTTCCTTGTTTCTTTTTCTTACTTTATGCTTCTTCCTCCCTGCTCCCTTCTTCCTTCTTTCTTATTCCTTACTCCATCTTCCTTCTTTTTTCTCCTTTTTTTACAAATCTTCTACCTTCACCGTTCTTTTATCTTCTTTCTTAAATTTCCTTTCTTTTTTCTTTCATTTTCTTTTCTCTTTTTGCCTTTCTCGTACAACTAAGTTGTACCGAAAGGCTATCATTACACTCCAAATTCGAGCTATTGATAGAAGTCCCGGAGACCCATAGTGTTATATACCATTCGACTCAGCTCGATGAGCTGAACAAATGTCTGTCCGTCCGTGTGTGCGTGTGTGTGTGTGTATGTGTGTGCATGTGCACAAAATGCCTAAAAAATTAGCCAAATTTTCACATAGAAACTCTTAACCGATTTTCTTGCAACAAGTTGCATCCGTCCGACAGAGACTAAAACGCTGTTGATCACTATTGAATTTCATAATAATTGCAAATTGCAAAAAATAGATAATATTAAAATAGTGATGAGACATAGTCACATAGAACAATAATGTGTTATGAAAAATGCTTTGCATCTATGAATATTTTATCCGTAACTTCCCATTAAGAGTTTCATCGCACTATAAAAATGCTCGTGTTGCACGCATTTAGGCGTAAGTATGCTCTTCGTTCAGTTTCATAGTACTATGAATTTGTCCGAAAGTCAAAATTCGAACATAGGAAATTCGAAAAACTTTTGGCAGCGCCATCTGTCGTCTACTAGTGTAAATTTTCTATCATAACATTAGACAGTGTCACTGTTTGCCTTTCTTGTTCATCATCGAGGTGTAAGCGTAAAGGCTACATTTACTACCTTTTTGCGCGAGAAAGGCGCCATCACCTTTAGGTGGATTAATCTGGGTTTTTCTTATCCATTCTCATTTCTTCCTGCTTTAACTTTTTTCTACTTTCTGCTTTCTTCTATCTTTTTGCCTTTCTCGTATACAAAGTATACGGTAAAGGCAATATGATCGCTCCAAAAACAAACTTTTTATAGAAGGCCCGGAGACCCATAGTGTTATATACCAATCAACTCAGTTCGACGAATTGAGGTGATGTCTGTGTGTGTGTGTGTGTGTGTGTGTGTGTGTATGTGTGTGTGTATGTGTGTGTGTGTGTGTGAGCATGAGCATGAGCATGGGATGACCGTACAATTCGTAGTTGCTACTCCGTGATTGACAAGAACTAGCGGAATTGCACAGGGAACCAACAGATGGGACTTGGGATTAGCACTCCATCCTCAATGTGCACGTTCCGAAAGCTCAACTATTAATGGGTCAATAACGGCGCCGGCCACGTCCTTACGATCATCGTG
Source organism: Armigeres subalbatus (assembly GCF_024139115.2). Classification (NCBI taxonomy): domain Eukaryota; kingdom Metazoa; phylum Arthropoda; class Insecta; order Diptera; family Culicidae; genus Armigeres; species Armigeres subalbatus. The sequence goes on along the minus strand of NC_085139.1, from coordinate 11,486,684 downwards.
GGAAGGGAAGGAATGTTAGTGTAACAACCATTGTTTTAGAAACCGACGAATCGTCTGCATCTCTACGGTTGTTACGGGAAGGAGTATTGTAAGTAAGGAGAGGAAGTGTCATTACTTAGATAAGGATTCACCTTGGTAAGTGATGTAATCCAAGTAACTAGCATGTTAATGTTGACGCGTGAACAAAGTACAGATCAGTTATGACGTGTTTTGTTGTGTCATTGTTCAACCAACGTACGGGTAGACAATCAGTCGCCCGGTAGAGATATCGTTAATTTATCTTTTACCTGTCCGCGATAATAAGCTAGCGTGATTGTTTTATATTCATCTAAAAATAATCAATATCTTAGCAATAGACTTGTTTATTTGTACTTTGGGTTTACCATACGATGATTATGAATTACATATATATGTTTCCAACGTGATTTCAAACAATCATTCGTTCGCGGCGACTTATTATTTATTAGTGTTTTCGTTAAACTGCGGTGATGTTTTTTAGGTACTCAGAAGTTATTTTCTCAACTGTTGCCCCTTGTCTTTATTGCCCCATTTATCTTCAATTTACTGTTGGGGGTAGTATTGGAGTCGTAGTAGTGTGTGTGTATGTGTGTGTGTGTGTGTGTGCGCAAAACTACTCAACAAAATGTCACTCATTTTTCGGGCACTTATCCTCAACCGATTTGCTCGCAACAAGTTGCATTCGACGCAGAATCCTGTCCCATTGTTTCCTATTTGAAATTGGCCAGATCGAACTATGGGATTGAAAGTTATGGCCAAAATACAAAATCATACGAAAAAATCGCGTAAAAAATGTCACTCATTTTTCGGGCACTTATTCTCAACCGATTTGCTCGCAACAAATTGCATTCGACGCAGAATCCTGTCCCATTGTTTCCTATTTGAAATTGGCCAGATCGAACTATGGGATCGAAAGTTATGGCCAAAATACAAAATCATACGAAAAAATCGCGTGAAAAATGTCACTCATTTTTCGGGCACTTATTCTCAACCGATTTGCTCGCAACAAATTGCATTCGACGCAGAATCCTGTCCCATTGTTTCCTATTTGAAATTGGCCAGATCGAACTATGGGATCGAAAGTTATGGCCAAAATACAAAATCCTACGAAAAATCGCGTAAAAATGTCACTCATTTTTTCGGGCACTTATTCTCAACCGATTTGCTCGCAACAAATTGCATTCGACGCAGAATCCTGTCCCATTGTTTCCTATTTGAAATTGGCCAGATCGAACTATGGGATCGAAAGTTATGGCCAAAATACAAAATCCTACGAAAAAATCGCGTAAAAAATGTTACTCATTTTTTGGGCACTTATCCTCAACTGATTTGCTCGCAACAAGTGGCATTTGACGCAGAATCCTGTTCCATTGTTTCCTATTTGAAATTGGCCAGATCGAACTATGGGATCGAAAGTTATGGCCAAAATACAAATTCATACGAAAAAATCGCGTAAAAAATGTCACTCATTTTTCGAGCACTTATCCTCAACCGATTTGCTCGCAACAAGTTGCATTCGACGCAAAATCCTGTTTCAATATTTTCTATTTAAAATTGGCCAGACCGAACTATGGGATCGAAAGTTATGGCCAAAATACAAATTCATACGGAAAAATCGCGTAAAAAATGTCACTCATTTTTCGGGCACTTATCCTCAACCGATTTGCTCGCAACAAGTTGCATTCGACGCAAAATCCTGTTCCATTATTTTCTATTTAAAATTGGCCAGACAAAACTATGGGATCGAAAGTTATGGCCAAAATACAAATTCATACGGAAAAATCGCGTAAAAAATGTCACTCATTTTTCGGGCACTTATCCTCAACCGATTTGCTCGTAACAAGTTGCATTCGACGCAAAATCCTGTTTCAATATTTTCTATTTAAAATTGGCCAGACCGAACTATGGGATCGAAAGTTATGGCCAAAATACAAATTCATACGGAAAAATCGCGTAAAAAATGTCACTCATTTTTCGGGCACTTATCCTCAACCGATTTGCTCGCAACAAGTTGCATTCGACGCAAAATCCTGTTCCATTATTTTCTATTTAAAATTGGCCAGATCGAACTATGGGATCGAAAGTTTTGGCCAAAATACAAATTCATACGAAAAAATCGCGTAATTAATGTCACTCATTTTTCGGGCACTTATCCTCAACGATTTGCTTGCAACAAGTTGCATTCGACGCAAAATCCTGTTTCAATATTTTCTATTTAAAATTGGCCAGACCGAACTATGGGATCGAAAGTTATGGCCAAAATACAAATTCATACGGAAAAATCGCGTAAAAAATGTCACTCATTTTTCGGGCACTTATCCTCAACCGATTTGCTCCTGTTCCATTATTTTCTATTTAAAATTGGCCAGACAAAACTATGGGATCGAAAGTTATGGCCAAAATACAAATTCATACGGAAAAATCGCGTAAAAAATGTCACTCATTTTTCGGGTACTTATTCTCAACCGATTTGCTCGCAACAAGTTGCATTCGACGTAGAATCCTGTCCCATTGTTTCCTATTTGAAATTGGTCAGATCGGACTATGGGATCGAAGTTTATGGCCAAAATACAAATTCATACGGAAAAATCGCGTAAAAAATGTCACTCATTTTTCGGGCACTTATCTCCAACGATTTGCTTGCAACAAGTTGCATTCGACGCAGAATTTTGTCCCATTGTTTCCTATTTGAAATTGGCCAGATCGGACTATGGGATCGAAAGTTATGGCCAAAATACAAATTCATACGAAAAAATCGCGTGAGAAATGTCACTCATTTTTCGGTCACTTATCCTAAACCGATTTGCTCACAACAAGCTGCATTCGACGCAAAATCCTGTTCCATTATTTTCTATTTAAAATTGGCCAGATCGAACTATGGGATCGAAAGTTATGGCCAAAATACAAATTCATACGGAAAAATCGCGTAAAAAATGTCACTCATGATCGGGGTACCGATGCGCAGCCGATTTGCTTGCAACAAGTTGCATTCGACGCAGAATCCTGTCCCATTGTTTCCTATTTGAAATTGGCCAGATCGGACTATGGGATCGAGAGTTATGGCCAAAACACAAATTCATACGAAAAAATCGCGTAAAAAATGTCACTCATTTTTCGGGTACTTATTCTTAACCGATTTGCTCGCAACAAGTTGCATTCGACGTAGAATCCTGTCCCATTGTTTCCTATTTGAAATTGGCCAGATCGGACTATGGGATCGAAAGTTATGGCCAAAATACAAATTCATACGAAATAATCGCGTAAAAAATGTCACTCATTTTTCGGGTACTTATTCTCAACCGATTTGCTCGCAACAAGTTGCATTCGACGCAGAATCCTGTCCCATTGTTTCCAATTTGAAATTGGCCAGATCGGACTATGGGATCGAGAGTTATGGCCAAAATACAAATTCATACGGAAAAATCGCGTAATAAATGTCACTCATTTTTCGGGCACTTATCCTCAACGATTTGCTTGCAACAAGTTGCATTCGACGCAGAATTCTGTCCCATTGTTTCCTATTTGAAATTGGCCAGATCGGACTATGGGATCGAAAGTTATGGCCAAAATACAAATTCATACGAAAAAATCGCGTGAGAAATGTCACTCATTTTTCGGTCACTTATCCTCAACCGATTTGCTCACAACAAGCTGCATTCGACGTAGAATCCCGTCCCGTTGTTTCCTATTGAAAATTGGCCAGATCGGACTATGGGATCGAAAGTTATGGCCAAAATACAAATTCATACGAAAAATCGCGTAAAAATGTCACTCATTTTTCGGGTACTTATTCTCAACCGATTTGCTCGCAACAAGTTGCATTCGACGTAGAATCCTTTCCCATTGTTTCCTATTTGAAGTTGGTCAGATCGGACTATGGGATCTAATTTTATGGCCAAAATACAAATTCATACGGAAAAATCGCGTGAAAAATGTCACTCATTTTTCGGGTACTTATTGGCAGCCCTTACTTTGCACCGTTCAATGTGCAAAAACGATCCATAAAAGAATGAAAAACGATCCGTAACTAACATCTGAATGTTCCATAAAACGATACCATAAATCCATAAAATAGTTCGGGAGATTCCATAGAAAATAATTTTATGATCCTTAAATCTTTGAAAAATGATCCATAAAAACTATATTTTGATCCATAAAATTTCAAATTTGCGCAATTTTTATCCTGATGATGATCCATAATTTCAGTAATATGATCCATAATTTTGGTCATATGATCCATAATTTTGTTTATATGATCCATAATGCTTGGAAAGAAGGCCAATTAAACTTTATTAATTGATCCACACATTTTATAAAATCTATGGAACATTTGCCAATCATATCACCAAAACTATGGATCATTTGAACAAAGCTATGGATCAAATGGCCAGAGTTATGGATCATATGACTAAATTTATGGATCATATTACTGAAATTATGGATCATCATTACGATAAAAAATGCGCAAATTTGAAGTTTTATGGATCAAAATATAGTTTTTTATTGATCATTTTCCAAAGATTTATGGATCATTTGTCATACGTTCATGGTAAAATAGCAGGAATTGTATTGTTTTTCTTGACTATGTTAATGGAACATATTTTCCCATTAATTGCTAAATTTTAGTTTAGTTATAGATCGAAAAAATATTCTTTATGGGATCTCCTGAACTATTTTATGGATTTATGGTAGCGTTTTATGGAACATTCAGAAGTTATTTATGGATCGATTTTCGTTTTTTTAAGGATCCGTCTTTATTGTTTATATGCAAAAGTATGTTTTGCCGTACTTATTCTCAACCGATTTGCTCGGAACAAGTTGCATTCGACGCAGAATCCTGTCCCATTGTTTCTTATTTAAAATTGGCCGGATCGGACTATGGGATCGAGAGTTATGGCCAAAATACAAATTCATACGGAAAAATCGCGTAATAAATGTCACTCATTTTTCGGACACTTATCCTCAACGATTTGCTTTCAACAAGTTGCATTCGACGCAGAATCCTGTCCCATTGTTTCCTATTTGAAATTGGCCAGATCGGACTATGGGATCGAAAGTTATGGCCAAAATACAAATTCATACGAAAAAATCGCGTGAGAAATGTCACTCATTTTTCGGTCACTTATCCTAAACCGATTTGCTCACAACAAGCTGCATTCGGCGTAGAATCCCGTCCCGTTGTTTCCTATTGAAAATTGGCCAGATCGAACTATGGGATCGAGAGTTATGGCCAAAATACAAATTCATACGAAAAAATCGTGTAAAAAATGTCACTCATTTTTCGGGTACTTATCATCAACCGATTTGCTCGCAACAAGTTGCATTCGACGCAGAATCCTGTCCCATTGTTTCCAATTTGAAATTGGCCAGATCGGAAAATGGGATCGAGAGTTATGGCCAAAATACAAATTCATACGAAAAAATCGCGTAAAAAATGTCACTCATTTTTCGGGAACTTATTCTCAACCGATTTGCTCGCAACAAGTTGCATTCGACGTAGAATCCTGTCCCGTTGTTTCCTATTGAAAATTGGCCATATCGGACTATGGAACCGAACATTTTACCATTTATTTTTATGGAAAAATCGCTAAAAAATGTCACTCATTTTTCAGGTACTTTTTCTCAACCGATTTTCTCGCGGATTGTCTCATTGATTCTTATTGAAAATTGGCCAGATCGGACTATGGGCTTAGAAATTATGGTAAAATAAATATTTATTGTTGAAAAATAGTTCAAAAAAGTCTAGCTCACTTTTTTAGCACTTATACTTCATCTATTCCCCAAGCAACACAAGTTCAACAAATCTGGTTGCAGTAACCATATTGTGACTGAATCCGGTCATATATAAGTTACTGTGATTGATGTGCAATATGTGTGCTTCTCAGGTCGCTCGCAACAGATTGCATTCGACGCAGAATCTTGTCCCATTGTTTCCTATAGAAACTTGGACGGATCGTACAATTGGGTCAAAAGTTATGGCGAAAATACTAATTTTAAAACTACAAAATAAAATGCCATTTTTTGCTCTTATGCTCGTCCGATTTGTTTGCAACAAATTGCGTTTGGCAAGAATTTTTTTTATGCATATACACAAATATGAAAAATAAGACCAATCCACATATTGGTGTTATTTGAGATTTTTCCAAACCTTTTCAACGAACGAGAAAGGCACCATCACCGCTAGGTGGATTAATCTGGGTTTTTTCTCTTTCTTCCATTTCCCCGTTCATCCTTTTTTTTCATTTTCCTTATCATTCACACTTCTTGCTTTGTTTGATCTCCCATCATTCTTCTTTCTTTTGCCTTATTTTTTAAGTATTTCTTCTTCTTTCTGCCTTCCTTCCTCTTATTTCCTTCCTTCTTCTTTATTCTTCCTTTTTTTCAACCTTCTTATTTCTTCATTATTCATCATTTTTACTTCCTTTTTTAAACTTCGTTCATCCTTCCTCTTCATTTTTCTTTCTTTTTTCTTCATTCTTCCCTTGTCCTTTTTCTTACTTCCTTTTTTTCCTTCCTCCTTTTTGCATCTTTTTTTACATCTCCTCTATGGTTCTTCTTCCTCAATCCTTCCTTCTTCTATGATAACATTTTCCCTTCTCTTCTTTCTTCTTTTTTTTTCTCCTTATTCCATCTTCGCTCTTTCTTCGCCATACTGCTTCATGCTTCATCTTTTTTATCTTGAATTCATCTTTTTCATCTGTTTGTTTGTTCTGTTTGACTTCTTTTTCCCACCACTTTCTGCTTTCCCATTTCATTATCCTTTCGTAATTTTTACCTCTTTCTCTTGTAATGAAGGAATTATTTCTTCTGTTTCCTTCTTACTTCTTCTGTTTTCTTGTTTCTTTTTCTTTCTTCTCCCTTTATTCTTACTACTTTCTGTTTGGTTTTTTCTTCCTGTCTTTTATTATTTTGTTCCTTCTTTTACTTTTCATTTTTCTTTGTCTCATTTTTTAAATTCAATTTATCTTTTCCTTTTTTCTTCTCCCGTCTCTATTCTCCTTTCTTCTTTCTTTCTTGTACTTCCTGCCGTCTTCCGTCTTCTTTTCTACCTCTCTTTCTCTTCCTTTCTCATTTTTTTTTCTGAATTTCTATCTTTCTTCCTTTTTCTTCTCCCCTATTTTTCTTTCTTCATTCGACTTCTAACTTCCACCTTCATTCTTCTTTTTTCAATTCTCCATCTTCCTTCTTCCACTTTCCTATCAATTTTCCATTTTCCCTCTTTATTTTTTTTCGTTTTCCATCTTCTTGCTTCATTCTCCTTTTTTTTTCTTTTTTCATCCTTTATCGTCTTCTTTCTTCCTTTGCCGTTGTCCTTTTTTCTTCTTTTTTTCCATTATTTTTTTTCATTTTTACCTTAATTCTTCATTTTTTTTTTTTGAAAAATTTGTAAAATTTGTAAAATTTGTAAAATTTGTAAAATTTGTAAAGTTTGTAAAGTTTCCAAAATTTGTAAAATTTGTAAAATAAAGTTTGTAAAGCTTCAAAATTTGTAAAATTTGTAAAATTTGTAAAATTTGTAAAATTTGTAAAATTTGTAGAATTTGTAAATTTGTAAAATTTGTAAAATTTGTAAAATTGTAAAATTTGTAAAATTTGTAAAATTTGTAAAATTTGTAAAATTTGTAGAATTTGTAAAATTTAAAATTTGTAAAATTTTTAAAGTTCCTAAAATTTGTAAAATTTGAGAAAAATAAAAAATTGGTGAAATTTGTAAAATTTGTGAAATTTGTAAAATTTCTGAAATTTGTAAAATTTGTAAAATTTGTAAAATTTGTAAAATTTGTAAAATTTGTAAAATTTGTAAAATTTGTAAAATTTGTAAAATTTGTAAAATTTGTAAAATTTGTAAAATAAAGTTTGTAAATTTTCAAAATTTTTAAAATTTGTAAAATTCGTTTCTTCTTTGTAAAATTGTAAATTTTGTAAATTTTGTAAAATTCTTTTTTTTTTGTGTCTTTATTAAAGAGACTTTCAGCCCGAGGCTGGCTCGTCTCCGATTTGTAAAATTTGTAAAATTTGTAAAATTTGTAAAATTTGTAAAATTTGTAAAATTTGTAAAATTTGTAAAATTTGTAAAATTTGTAAAATTTGTAAAATTTGTAAAATTTGTAAAATTTGTAAAATTTGTAAAATTTGTAAAATTTGTAAAATTTGTAAAATTTGTAAAATTTGTAAAATTTGTAAAATTTGTAAAATTTGTAAAATTTGTAAAATTTGTAAAGTTTGTAAAGTTTCCAAAATTTGTAAAATAAAGTTTGTAAAGCCTCCAAAATTTGTAAAATTTGTAAAATTTGTAAAATTTGTAAAATTTGTAAAATTTGTAAAATTTGTAAAATTTGTAAAGTTTGTAAAGTTTCCAAAATTTGTAAAATAAAGTTTGTAAAGCCTCCAAAATTTGTAAAATTTGTAAAATTTGTAAAATTTGTAAAATTTGTAAAATTTGTAAAATTTGTAAAATTTGTAAAATTTGTAAAATTTGTAAAATTTGTAAAATTTGTAAAATTTGTAAAATTTGTAATATTTGTAAAATTTGTAAAATTTGCAAAATTTGTAAAATTTGTAAAATTTGTAAAATTTGTAAAATTTGTAAATTTGTAAAATTTGTAATATTAGTGAAATTTGTAAAATTTGTAAAATTTGTAAATTTGTAAAATTTGTATAATTCGTAAAATTTGTAAAATTTGTAAAATTTGTAAAATTTGTGAAATTTGTAAAATTTGTAAAATTTGTGAAATTTGTAAAATTTGTAAAATTTGTAAAATTTGTGAAATAAAGTTTGTGAAGTTTCCAAAATTTTTTTTTTTTCCAATTTCGTTTATTTGGTAGGCTCAGGCGTGTATAACACTTTACGGAGCCATGGTTCTTTGGGATATGTACAATCAATATCATTTTTTTATGAAGTTAATAAGAGAAGAGAAGAAGCCAACGTACTCGTGGTGACTCGAGGTTAGGTTTACAATGTTCAGGGATGGAAGGGGATTAGGATTCGGAAATCAGGGAATCATCATAATCAAAGAATGTCAGCTGCTCATCCGGTTATTTGGTGTCAGTTACAATGTGGTGTGTCGTCGTGCTCGAAGAATGGTTCGACTGGGAGCATCTTCCGGATGGCCAGAGCTACGGAGCTCTACGGAACAGACAGGCAGAGACTTAAAAAAAACTTTGAAGAAAGAAAAAAAACAAAGTATTAGATTTTGATGTCAGAAGAACAAAGAAAACCATAAATGGCCTGCATATAGACTACATCACGATCTCCCAAAACACCTCGAACTTCCCTGAAGGGTTGTTTACCTCGGGCCACAAGGGTATCCAATAGTCGCTCTCTGGAGGCGTCGTTTTCCGAGCAGAACCAAACTACGTGATCGATGTCATCATAATCGGCTCCGCACCTACATAAGTTGCTATCGACAAGGTTTATTCTGTACAGATGTGCGTTTAGTGAATAGTGATTGGACATAAGTCTCGACATCGTGCGAATGAAGCCTCGACTTAAGTCCTCACCTCTGAACCACGCTCACGCAGAAACCTTAGGAACTATGGAAAATAGCCACCGTCCAAGTTCGTTGTGTGTCCAATTCCTTTGCCAGCTCTGAAGAGTACTCTGACGGACTAATGGGAAAAACTCGTTGTTCGAGAGTTGTCTATTATAAACCTCACCTTCCTGTGCGCCCACCTTTGCTAGCGAGTCCGCCTTCTCATTGCCGTAGATTGCGCAGTGAGATGGGACCCAAACAAAGGTAATCTTGAATGATCTTTCGACCAAAACACACATCTGCTCTCTTATGTTTGTAAGAAAGTAAGATGCGTGCTTAACAGGTTTCATCGACCGGAGTGCCTCGATAGAACTAAGACTATCCGAGAAGATGAAATAATGGTCTACGGGCTGATTGGAAATTATCCCCAAAGCGAAGTTAATTGCTGCCAGCTCAGCAACATAAACCGAACACGGTTCCTGAAGTTTTCGGAAGGTGGTTGAAGTCACATTGAAAACACCGAAGCCAGTGGATCCGTTAATGCGAGAACCATCAGTGAAGTATCTGTTGTTGCAATTGACATGTTCATATTTTTCGGAAAAAGAGAGAGGAATGGATATTTTTCGAAGATGATCTGGTATTCCTTGAATGGCATGTTTCATGGATAGATCGAATTCAATGGAGGAACTGTCGTTGGTGAAGTGAACTCGAGATGGATTATAACACGGAAGACAAAGATCTGTTGATATGTAGTTGAGATAAACTCTAAGGAATCTTGAGCGGTAAGTCAGTTCAAGCATTTTTTCGAAGTTATCTAGGACAAGTGTGTTACTTGTTCCACATTTGATGAGTATTCTTAGTGAGAGCTCCCAGTAACGGTGCTTTAAAGGAGTGACTCCAGCAAGCACCTCCAGGCTCATGTTATGCGTTGAATGCATGCAGCCAAGGGCAATACGCAAACAACGATACTGAATTCGTTCCAATTTGATCAGGTGGCAATCAGCTGCTGAGAGGAAGCAGAAAGAGCCATACTCTAAAACAGAGAGAATAGTCGTTCTATAGAGTTTGATGAGGTCTTCCGGGTGAGCACCCCACCATGTTCCGGAGATAGAACGTAGAAAATTGATCCTTTTCCGGCATTTTTCTATCAAATACTCAAAATGGAGTTTCCAGGTACATTTGGAATCAAACACGACCCCAAGGTATTTAGAAGATAAAGATTGGTTAATGTCATCATTCAACAGCTTTAGTTTCAGTTGAGCAGGATACCGCTTCTTAGTAAACACAACCAACTGAGTTTTTTTTGCGGTAAAAACTCGATCCCTAAATGTCTGGCCCAAACAGTCAGATTATCTAGGGTACTTTGCAATGGTCCTTGCAAGACATCTGCACATGGACCTCTTAGAGAGACCACGGCATCATCTGCAAGTTGTCTCAGCGTGCATTGTTCTTCCAAATAATAGTCAATATCTTTAAAATAGAAATTATAAAGCAAGGAACTTAAACATGATCCTTGGGGAAGGCCCAGGGAACTAGTTCTGGAAGTTGTCAGAGTGCCGAGTGTGAAGTTCATTTGGTTTTCTGACAACAAATTGTACAAGAAATTATTCAAAATAACGGGTAATCCATTACTGTGCAGATTGTCTGACAGTACTTCTATGGAAACTGAATCAAAAGCGCCCTTAATGTCCAAGAATACTGAAGCCAATTGCTCCTTGTGCGCAAAGGCCAGTTGTATATCTGAAGAAAGCAACGCTAGACAATCGTTTGTTCCTTTCCCTTTTCTAAATCCAAACTGAGTATTTGAAAGCAATGCATTTTCTTCGACCCAATGGTCGACTCTTGAAAGGATCATTTTCTCCAATAATTTTCTCATGCATGATAGCATGGCAATCGGTCAGTATGAATTGTGATTAGACGCTGGTTTCCCAGGCTTTTGAATAGCTATTACTTTGACCTGTCGCCATTCAGGTGGCACAATGTTGTACTCCATGAAACAGTTGTACAGGTCAAGTAATCGTCTTTGCGATATCTGGGAGGTTTTTAAGAAGATTGAATTTGATGTTATCGCATCCCGGAGCAGAGTTATTCGATGAAAGAAGAGACATAGAAAGTTCCAGCATTGAGAATGGTCCACCTAAAGAACCGGGATCAGTGACTGATTCTCGAAATAGCGGTTCTGCTGGTACGGAATCTGGGCAGACCTTTTTTGCGAAGTTGAATATCCATCGATTGGAGTATTCTTCTCTCTCATTGGTAGAAATGCGGTTCCGCATGTTGCGAGCCGTTTTCCAAAGTGTTGTCATTGAGGTTTCTCGTGATAGTCCCTCAACAAAACGTCGCCAGTAGCTACGTTTTTTTGCCTTGAGAAGATTTTTGAGTTTTATTTCGAGTCTCAAATACTCTTCAAAAAGCTCGGACCTTCCGTGTTTACGGAAGGCCTTGAAGGCATCAGATTTCTCAGAATACAACTTAGTACATTCATCATCCCATCCAGGACTTATGACAGATGCACTTGGAACGCGTCGTTTCTGAGCTTCTAGTGCGCTTTTTTTAATCAACTCGATAAGGAATCGATATTCATCCAGCGGTGGAAGAATATCAGTTGATTCAATACCAATTTTTACCGCCGATGCAAATTTTTGCCAGTCAATGTTCTTCGTGAGATCGAAAGGAACATTAACTGGCTCAGATTGTTGATAGCCACTCTTAATTGTGGTGACTATCGGCATATGGTCACTACCGTGGGGATCTTGGATAACCTTCCACGTGCAATCTAACGATAGTGAATTAGAACATAAAGACAGATCAATACGGCTTTGTTGACCATTTGGTCCTATTCGAGTTACTTCACCAGTGTTCAAAATATTCAAATTGAAATCGTCACACAAATCATAGAAAATAGGCGCTCTATAATCGTCATACGTTTCGCCCCATCCAATACCATGTGCGTTCATATCACCCAATATCAATACTGGAGATGATAGGAGGGAGACTGCGCTCCAAAAATGTCGACGATTAATAGAGGCATTTGGAGGAATGTACACTGAAGCTATGCAAAGATCTTTATTCTTCACATTTACTTGGCATGCGACGATTTCTAAGCCGGGAACAGTCGGAATGGGAATTCTGTAGAAGGAGTAGCATTTTTGATCCCCAAAAGAACGCCACCATAATGATCATTCCGATCTTGGCGAATAATATTAAAATCGTGGAAGTTGATTTCATCTTCAGAAGAAAGCCATGTTTCACAGAGTGCAAATATATCGCAATCGGAATTGCGAATCAAAAACTTGAACACGTCTAATTTGTTTTTCAGACTATGACAGTTCCACTGCAGCACAGTGATTGTATCTTGGGTATTTGCCGTATTATCCATCGAAAGATACAATTCCTGCAAGAAGGGCCATGAAACAGTCAATTGCTTCAGATAACTTTCCACTGTTGGTATAAAAGGTCAATGATAGGCCTCAATGAATTCGGAATATTGAATAAATTCAAAAACGGTCCACAAGGTCCTTAAAGGAGATCAATCCTCGCTTGGACGGAATACTTTTACTAGAAGTGCGAATTACTTTTTTCTTTCGTTGATTCTCCTAGCCGGATGTTTCTTCGAAACATCGGATTTTGGCAATGGCGGGAATGTCTTACTGCAACTAGGATCAAAAGAAGCGGTAGTGACAGGTTTCTTCGGGATTTTAAATAAACCCCATTACCTTCAGATTTTGCCAAGCTTTTATGGATGATTTTGTTCTCTTGCGGCGCGATCCCGGGGAAGACGGTTGCTTCCTCTTTTCGGGCACGTGTACCTCCGCAGGATCATCCATATCGGCTGCGTCAGAGTCCAATTCATCAATGGATATGGAATCATAATAATCACTTACACGAACGGTGGCTGAAATAGCAGTCGATGCAGTGGCTGTGGCGGATGTGTCTTGCGACTTAACCATTTCCGCATACGACTGCTTGGAGCGCTGTACCAACGAGCGCTTCACTTTTTGTGTGCGCTTTTTGTACACCGGGCATTCCTGCAAACCATGGGGAGGATTCAAACCACAATAAGCACATTTTGTTGCCTGTTGCTGGCAGGACTCCTCCCGATGCCTTTCAGAACATTTGCCACAACGTGGTTTGTTGTCACAAAACTCGGCAGTGTGACCAAGTTGTTTGCAATTGGTACAATTAAATACCCTTGGCACAAAAAGACGCACCGGAAATAGCATGTTTTCAATATCAACATATTTTGGGAGCATCGAACCGGCGAACGTCACCGAAGCGAACCTGACTTGGAATATACCTTTTTCCATCTACCGTGGCTGCTGAATGCAATTCCTTGCAGTCCAGAATATCCACGGTAGACTCCATTGCATTCTTTAGGGCGGCCTTTTCCCGCAAGTACATCCTTGCAAGTCAGGCTCGCTGCGTTTATCACACCTTCAATTTCGACCTCCCGCGAGGGACATAAACCATATATTCAACATTGTACGCCCTGTCGCCAGCAATTTCATTCGCCACCTGGTATGTAGGTGCGGTGATGCGTAGTTTGTTCCTGTTGATCTGGCTAAAATCAAGCTTCGGAAAACGACGCGTCAAATCTCGTTTAATGCCGAGAAAATCTAGGCTTTTACTTTCTGCCGAAAGTAAACAACCCAAGGCCCAGGTGAAGCCGCATGGTACAATCGAGTGCGCCCTCCATCTTTAGCAGGCACGCCTTCTCCTGTCTCCGCCTCCATTCTCACCCCGCAAGGTGGAAGGATAATTTTGCTTATACTAACTTAAAACTAATAGCAAATTAGAAAAAAAAAACTTAAAAAAAAAACTAATTTGATTAATTCTAAGCAGTCCCACTCTGTATCAAACAGAAGGGAGAACAATAAAAAGTTTTGCCACTTATCTGCCCCTGCTGCTGTAGGTAGCAGCAGTAACAATAGCCTGCTTCACTGGCGTCGCCAGAAGCAGCTACTTCACTTGCCGACAGCGATCGCCTTGGATCCGTAGGTAGGAGCACCACACAATAGCCTTTTCACTACCGAACACAATCCGCGATGAGACACAGCACACACGTCTGGCTCGTTCGAACTATCGGCACGGAATGAAGTTTCCAAAATTTGTAAAATTTGTAAAATTTGTTTCTTCTTTGTAAAATTTTAAAATTTTTAAAATTTGTAAAATTCTTTTTTTTTTGTGTGTCTTTATTAAAGAGACTTTCAGCCCGAGGCTAGCTCGTCTCCGATTTGTAAAATTTGTAAAATTTGAAAATTTGTAAAATTTGTAAAATTTGTAAAATTTGTAAAATTTGTAAAATTTGTAAAATTTATAAAATTTGTAAAATTTGTAAAATTTGTAAAATTTGTAAAATTTGTAAAATTTGTAAAATTTGTAAAATTTGTAAAATTTGTAAAATTTGTAAAATTTGTAAAATTTGTAAAATTTGTAAAATTTGTAAAATTTCCAAAATTTGTAAAATTTGTAAAATAAATTAAAAATTTAAATTTAAAAAACGTCACGCTTCATCCTTCATGCTACGTTTTGACAGGGCAAGTGAATTGAACAACTCAGTTGAATTCAATTGACTTGCCAAAAGTTGAACATGTTCAACTTTCTTTTCGTTCAAGTGAATTGAATTAAGGTGTTTACACGTTCAGTTCGCGTTCGATTCAAGCGACTTGCTCAATTCACTTGCCTTGTCTAAACGTAGCATCATTCATGCACTTTTATGTTCAATGCTCCAATGTTGCTTTCCGTGTCCTTATTCATGTCATGCAACCATTATCATTCGGTAACACCATCAGTAGGCAATCCACGTACCCTCATCTCAAGTGCTGCCTATTTGGTAAATTTTCGCATCATCGTAATAACCATTAGGGACCTTCTGACCCAGCATGCTTCATATCTTAGACACTACTTAGTTGTTAGAAGTTGCTACGGAATCCAGTTAGCTAATACTTCTGGAGCATCGAAAAACTTTCGACTCAACCAGACAAGTTCGAGCTGGCTGGATCTGGGTGATGGATAGCGCACGAACAGAAACGGGAAAGCACACGTAATCTGGAAAACTCTTTCCTTTTGAGTTCGGCTGTTCAAACGAGTTCCACTTCTGTTGGCAGGATTAGAGACCCCAGCGACGACGGGGATGAACCACCGCCTGCACTGAGAAATTGGAGCTGAGGCAAACGAGCAGAGCTCTCTTAATCGGGATTGGTTTTCTTCCGTGTTCTTTTTTCTGTACACCGTACAAAAAATAAGAATACATTATTTATCTGCAAAATTATTATCATTTGCTTATCAAGTCATCATGTCTTCTTAGCTTTGGAACAAATATTAAGTGAGGAAAAATCAACGAAATTTTTTGTTTGTGTTGTCATTCAAGATCACGACCATCATCTTCCCCAGAATCGACGTCAAAGTGGAATAGGAATGATGGAAGGACTTCCGCATGGTGTCCGATTCTTTCCGTAGCAGCCGGAAGCTATCGGATCCGCTTCTCCAAGCCAGGAAAAATGACGAGACTGGTTTGATGAAGAAAAGTGCCTTCACTGGCGATGCGATGGAATGATTTCGATTTCTGTCGGCACGAATTTGATGGGAGAATAATTATGGAAAAACAAAATTCAATTCTTCCGACTAAAGAAGGGAGTCCAGCCATGAGTCGATAGCCGAGGGGATCTTTTTGAGAAAGGAAATATTACGATAATGGGAATCACAATTGAGATGAACGGTCTTTGATATGATATTCGGATGAAAAAATAAAACCTCAATCAACCTAGTTGGAGACCAACGGAGAAAAAACATCACTGAAACACACATACATAAATGGATGCTGCTGTTGGATGGTTTTGCAGCTTTGAAATAATGAAATGATGACATATTTGATAGACAATGGAAAAAAATGCGTATCGTAATCCGAAATCAAGTTGATTACAATTTGACTCAATTAAAGCTCTCACCGGTATGTTTGCAAAGCATGTAAATCTGAGAACAATGCTTTGGATTACATTCGTGGATATACGGTGCAATGAATGAAAGCTGATCAAACGTATTTTAATGCAAACTGATTATGTCATCAAACAAACGATTATATCCACATTCCCCCAATTTCATTTCGCACGGGAAAAATTGATGCGGAACGCAAATTCTTGTTGAACTCTGCAAATATTGGTGGCGGCTTTTTTCTCACTTATCTGATAAAATCGTATTTAGGGAAGCTTTATGGAAAGACTCCTTTTTCTCCTTGTAGTACTTTTAAATTCTTTCTTTTGTAAATTTAAATGGGTCTCATGAGGTTCAAAGCTCAAAGTAAGCAGAGTCTATATGTACATAGTACACCCAATAATCGATCATTTCAGCATATGATGCCATATTTCCTAAACTTAACTGGAATAATAAATCAAACCTACTCACCTCGATAATGGCCCTTTCCATAATTTCCTCCGGCTCCGCCTGCTGACACCGAGTTGCCACCCGGTGGCAAAAACTCCGCTCCCTTTCCGGACGAAAGACTTTCACTCGCTTCGGCCCGGACCGTATTTCCACTCGAGCTGCTCCACCCCACAAGTGCCCCTCCCGGAAGGACCAGCACCAGATAGAGCACGAAATTTGTCACTTTCACTAATTGATGACTTTGTCTCATTATTACTCGCTCGTCCGTGTCGCCGTTTGGCGTCTGCTTCCTGATCGCACTACAATTTTTAGCTTTTAAACGGGCTTCTATCGACTATCGTTGAATCCACATTGAAGCGCAAATACCACCACTGCATCACTTCATCCACCCGTGGGGGGTGTCAATGAGCATGATCTGTAAACATGGCATTATTTAGATTTCCCCAACGCCTACGGTTAGTGCACATGTCATCGTATGTGTGATGGCACGTCCACCACACGGGAGGCGATATTTTCCGCCAGCTTTGTCAGCTTTCGCTACTTTATTCCCACCAGGATATTTCTGATCCCATCGCCGACCCGGAACCGTGTTTCATGCAAATCGACGTGAATCGTTCGGCAGTCGTTAGTACTTGTCGCAGCAGCACAGCACAACAATGAAGGACGAGTCGAGGATAACTGTTGCTGCCGGTTCTGTGCTCTCATGAAAGAGTTGTTTGCACTCTATTCGATCCCTTGTTATGGCGTCCGACCCGGGCACCTTCGGCATAATCACGGGACTATGCGACAGAACAACTTTCGGTGCAATGATGACGAGCGCCATTAGTGTCAGCTGCATCACAATGTGGAAGAATTCAGCATAATTTGCGACCCACTACAGCGCGGGACAAGGTGAAGCCATGACCTTGAAAGCAGCCGATCAAAAATATCACAACAAATTGAAGGTACCTTCCGACAAAATAGATTGCCCCCATTTCGATGGTATCGCCAACCGTTGTTGGTCATCAAGAAAGGTCTCTACTATCAATGCGATAATGGCTCCCACCGCATCGCACCAATAAATTGTCGCTTTTGTGTCGGGTGACAATAAATATCTAGGAAGCAAGCCTAGACATGGGTAGCAGGGCCGTTCCACCAGTATGGTGCTGTGGCTAAACTTTCGAATTGGTGCACCCAACCAGCGACTGTTGAATTTTCCAACAATTCTGCATAAGAACCTACCAAAACCTGTATTTGGAACTGGAAGACATTTTTCCAAAGGACGGATAAACTAAACGGAAGAACTACTTCCGAGGAAGGGATCACATTCATCATTCATTTATTCCAGACAAACGGCAACATCCCAATTCCCGTTGCTTGATGTCGGACAAACACCTTGTTTTGAAGAAGGGATCAAATCCACCAATGGGTCAATCCGGGCAAACGCCGACTTCCAAAGGACGATTCACATCCACCATCGCCTTATTCTGGGCAAGCTATTACTTTTAAAGAAGGCACATCACCATTGCCTTAATTGCCATTACCTTAATCCAGGCGAGCGCCTACTTTCAAAGAAAAGATCACATTCACCATTCCCTTATTCCGAGCAAATGCTTATTACTCCTAAGGGGTACTCGAACTACTATGCGTAATGGCGGATAAATTGCAATTCCAATCAAAACTTACTGATAAAGTTAATAATTAAGATAAAGTTAAGATAAAGTTTTGATAACCGTGAAACTTTATTATAGCGATCAGTAAATCAAAGCCTATTGCATCGTGTCCTCCACAACCAGCACAGTGTGTCAAAAACTCAAAAGGACAAACGTCTAATAAACAAATTTTAAAAATATTTAGTGCAATCTACTTATTCGAAACAAAATGATGAATAATTTGTTAAGAATGTGCTTTGTAACTATAATCTTGAGTCTGAAGCTAAGGAAGCCGGGAGAATTTGAGAGGCATACAATTTTGTTTAATTGAAAAGCTCAGTTGCTTCGTCGCAAGAGAATATGAAGCATCCTACGCTTCTAGGAAGCCCTCCAAGCAGCTCAGAAACCTTCTTTCAAGAGGCTCGGAAACATTCTTTCAAGGAGGATTCCTTTCAAGAGAATCGGAGAACTTCTTTCGAGAGGGTTGGAAACTTCCTTTCAAGAGGCTCAGAAGGCTCCTTTTAAAAAACTCGGAAAGCTCCATTTCAAAAGGCTCGGAAGGCTTTTTTCAAGAGGTTCTTAAGCTTTCATTTAAGATTCTCGGAATACTTCTTATGAGAGGCTCAAATGCGTATTTTCAAGATGCTCAGAAGTCTCTCTTTTAATGTCTCAACGTCTATTAACGTCTTTCAAGACGCCTGGAAACCACAATGCAAGAATCACGGACACCACCTTTCAAGAAGCTCAGGCTCGGGAGCTTCTCTTTAAAAGGCTCGGAAGCTTACTTTCAAGAGGCTCGGAAGCCTCCTTTCAAGAGGCTCGGAAGCCTCCTTTCAAGAGGCCCGGAAGCCTCCTTTCAAGAGGCCCAGAAGCCTCCTTTCAAGGCGCCCGGAAGCCTCCTTTCAGGCGGCCCGAAGCCTCCTTTCAAGAGGCCCGGAAGCCTCCTTTCAAGAGGCCCGGAAGCCTCCTTTCAAGAGGCCCGGAAGCCTCCTTTCAAGAGGCCCGGAAGCCTCCTTTCAAGAGGCCCGGAAGCCTCCTTTCAAGGGCCCGGAAGCCTCCTTTCAAGGGGCCCAGAAGCCTCCTTTCAAGGGGCCCGGAAGCTTTCTTACAAGAGGCCCGAAGACTCCTTTCAAGAGGCCCGGAAGCCTCCTTTCAAGAGGCCCGGAAGCCTCCTTTCAAGAGGCCCGGAAGCCTCCTTTCAAGAGGCCCGAAGCCTCCTTTCAAGAGGCCCTGGAAGCCTCCTTTCAAGAGGCCCGGAAGCCTCCTTTCAAGAGGCCCGGAAGCCTCCTTTCAAGAGGCCCGGAAGCCTCCTTTCAAGAGGCCCGGAAGCCTCCTTTCAAGAGGCCCGGAAGCCTCCTTTCAAGAGGCCCAGAAGCCTCCTTTCAAGAGGGCCGGAAGCCTCCTTTCAAGAGGCCCGGAAGCCTCCTTTCAAGAGGCCCGGAAGCCTCCTTTCAAGAGGCCCGGAAGCCTCCTTTCAAGAGGCCCGGAAGCCTCCTTTCAAGAGGCCCGGAAGCCTCCTTTCAAGAGGCCCGGAAGCCTCCTTTCAAGAGGCCCGGAAGCCTCCTTTCAAGAGGCCTGTAAGCCTCCTTTCAAGAGGCCCGGAAGCCTCCTTTCAAGAGGCCCGGAAGCCTCCTTTCAAGACGCCCGAAAACCCGGAAGCCTCTTTCCAAAAGGCCCGGAAGCCTCCTTTCAAGAGGCCCGAAAACCTCCTTTTCAAGAGGCCCGGAAGCCTCCTTTCAAGAGGCCCGGAAGCCTCCTTTCAAGAGACCCGGAAGCCTCCTTTCAAGAGGCCCGGAAGCCTCCTTTCAAGAGGCCCGGAAGCCTCCTTCCAAGAGGCCCGGAAGCCTCCTTTCAAGAGGCCCGGAAGCCTTCTTTCAAGAGGCCCGGAAGCCTCCTTTCAAGAGGCCCGGAAGCCTCCTTTCAAGAGGCCCGGAAGCCTCCTTTCAAGAGGCCCGGAAGCCTCCCAAGCAGCACGCACAACATCTTTCAAATAGGTGTTTGTTCCTAATAAATTGCATTGAAGACACTAGCAATACATCGAGTCACATTAAAGCCAAGTCCCAGTTTCAGAAAATCACAATGTTTCATTTCCGTTTAAGTGGCGTCGCAATATTCTACCCCTCTGACTTCTTGGGTGGTTTAAAATTCGATGTGTTTCATATCAGAAACAAAACAGATAAGTTGCAGAATTGATAACACTTCGGTCCATTGCTGTTACGACAATGTTTCCGATATGTTGCAAAACACTTTGAGCTCAGCTGAGCAGTATTTTATGTTTGACAGTCCCCTGCATGTTCCGTATAAGGTACAATAAAGTTACAAATGACTTTGTTGTTTATGTAGTGCACTTGTAGCAGAATCTCCAAATAGAATTGTTGGTGTGATGGTTATAGTAGAAGGTTGCAAATCTCAAGGTCCATGGTTCGATTCCCGGTTGGGTTTTGTGTTTTTATTTTCATTATAGCCGCAAGATGTTGCAAATAAGCTCCACCTCTTGCGCTTTTTGTGTCACAAAGGAGTTCCAAATACGACGCGTTGTGCATAAGTCAGACCTTTAGTAAGTCACACCGCAGTTGTTGTTACTAACTGAGAAACAAGATGTGTTGCTTGGGCTCCTTTCAAGATGCTCGGTAGCCTCCTTTCAAGAGGCCCGGAAGCCTCCTTTCAAGAGGCCCGGAAGCCTCCTTTCAAGAGGCCGGAAGCCTCCTTTCAAGAGGCCCGGAAGCCTCCTTTCAAGAGGCCCGGAAGCCTCCTTTCAAGAGGCCCGGAAGCCTCCTTTCAAGAGGTCCGGAAGCTTCCTTTAAGAGGCCCGGAAGCCTCCTTTCAAGAGGCCCGGAAGCTTCTTTTCAAAAGACCGGGAAGCCTTCTTTCAAGACGCCCGAAAGTCTTCTAGTCAAGAGGTCCGGACTTCTCCTTTCAAGAGGCCCGAAGCTTCCTTTAAGAGGCCCGGAAGCCTCCTTTCAAGAGGCCCGGAGCCTCCTTTCAAGAGGCCCGGAAGCCTCCTTTCAAGAGGCCCGGAAGCCTCCTTTCAAGAGGCTTGGAAGCCTCCTTTCAAGAGGCCGGAAGCCTCCTTTCAAGCGGCCCAGAAGCTTCCTTTCAAGCGATCCAGAAGCCTCCTTCCAAGAGGCCCGAAAGCCTCCTTTCAAGAGGCCCGGAAGCCTTCTTTTAAGAGGCCCGGAAGCCTGCTTTTAAGAGGCTCGGAAGCCTCCTTTCTAGAAGCCCGGAAGCCTCCTTTCAAGAGGCCTGGAAGCTACCTTCTAAGACGCCCGGAAGCCTCCTTTTAAGAGGCCCAGAAGCCTGCTTTCAAGAGGCCCGGAAGCCTCCTTCCAAGAAGTCCGGGAGCCTCGTTTTAAGAGGCCAGGAGCCTCCTTTCAAGAGGCCAGGAGCCTCCTTTCAAGAACCCAGGAGCCTTCTTTCCAGAGGCCCGGAAGCCTCCTTTCAAGAGGCCCGGAAGCCTCCTTTCAAGAGGCCCGGAAGCCTCCTTTCAAGAGGCCCGAAAGAATCCTTTCAAGGGGCCCGGAAGCCTCCTTTCAAGACGCCCAGAGCCTCCTTTCAAGAGACCCGGAAGCCTCCTTTCAAGCGGCCCGGAAGCCATCTTTCAAGCGGCCCGGAAGCCTCCTTTCAAGAGGCCCGGAAACATCCTTTCAAGAGGTCCGGAAGCCTCCTTTAAACAGGCCAGAAAGCCTGCTTTCAAGAGGCCCGGAAGCCTTCTTTCAAGAGTCCCGGAAGCCTCCTTTCAAGAGGCCTGGAAGCCTTCTTTCAAAAGGCCCGGAAGCCTCCTTTCAAGACGGAAGCCTCCTTTCAAGAGGCCCGGAAGCCTACTTTCAAGAGGCCCGGAAGCCTCCTTTCAAGAGGCCCGGAAGCCTTCTTTTAGGGGGCCGGAAGCCTCCCTTCAAGAGGCCCGGAAGCCTCCTTTCCAGGGGCCGGGAAGCCCCCTTTCAAGAGGCCCGGAAGCCTCCTTTCAAGAGGCCCGGAAGCCTCCTTTGAAAAGCCCCGAATCCCCCTTTCAAGAGGCCCGGAATGCCCCTTTCAAGAGCCGCGAAAGGCGCCTTTCAAGTGGCCCGGAAGCCTCCTTTCAAGAGGCCGCGAAGCCTCCTTTCAAGAGGCCCGGAAGCCTCCTTTCAAGAGGCCCGGAAGCCTCCTTTCAAGAGGCCCGGAAGCCTCCTTTCAAGAGGCCCAGAAGCCCCCTTTCAAGAGGCCCGGAAGCCTCCTTTCAAGAGGCCGGGAAGCCTGCTTCCAAGAGGCCCTGAAGCCTCCTTTCAAGAGGCCCGGAAGCCTCCTTTCAAGAGGCCTGGAAGCCTCCTTTCAAGAGGTCTGGAAGCCTCCTTTCAAGAGGCCAAGAAGCTCCTTCCAAATGCCCGGAAGCCTCCTTTCAAGAGGCCCGGAAGCCTTCTTTCAAGAGGCACGAATACCTCCTTCCAAGAGGCCCGGAAGCCTCCTTTCAAGAGGCCCGGAAGACTCCTTTCGAGAGGCCCGGAAGCCTCCTTTCAAGAGGCCCGGAAGCCTCCTTTCAAGAGGCCCGGAAGCCTCCTTTCAAGAGGCCCGGAAGCCTCCTTTCAAGAGGCCCGGAAGCCTCCTCGCAGGAGGACCAGAAGCCTCCTTTCAGGAGGCCCGGAAGCCTCCTTTCAAGAGGCCAGGAAGCCTCCTTTCAAGAGGCCAGGAAGCCTCCTTTCAAGAGGCCCGGAAGCCTCCTTTCAAGAGGCCCGGAAGCCTCCTTTCAAGAGGCCCGGAAGCCTCCTTTCAAGAGGCCCGGAAGCCTCCTTTCAAGAGGCCCGGAAGCCTCCTTTCAAGAGGCCCGGAAGCCTCCTTTCAAGAGGCCCGGAAGCCTCCTTTCAAGAGGCCCGGAAATCTCCTTTCAAGAGGCCCGGAAGCCTCCTTTCAAGAGGCCCGGAAGCCTCCTTTCAAGAGGCCTGGAAGCCTCCTTTCAAGAGGCCCGGAAGCCTCTTTTCAAGAGGCCCGGAAGCCTCCTTTCAAGAGGCCCGGAAGCCTCCTTTCAAGAGGCCGGAAGCCTCCTTTCAAGAGGCCCGGAAGCCTCCTTTCAAGAGGCCCGGAAGCCTCCTTTCAAGAGGCCCGGAAGCCTACTTTCAAGAGGCCCGGAAGCCTCCTTTCAAGAGGCCGGGAAGCCTCCTTTCAAGAGGCCCGGAAGCCTCCTTTCAAGAGGCCCGGAAGCCTCCTTTCAAGAGGCCCGGAAGCCTCCTTTCAAGAGGCCAGAGCCTCCTTTCAAGAGGCCCAGAGCCCCCTTTCAAGAGGCCCGGAAGCCGCCTTTCAAGAGGCCAGGAAGTCTCCTTTCAAGAGGCCCGGAAGCCTCCTTTCAAGAGGCCGGGAAGCCTCCTTTCAAGAGGCCCGGAAGCCTCCTTTCAAGAGGCCCGGAAGCCTCCTTTCAAGAGGCCCGGAAGCCTCCTTTCAAGCGGCCCGGAAGCCATCTTTCAAGCGGCCCGGAAGCCTCCTTTCAAGAGGCCCGGAAGCCTCCTTTCAAGAGGCCCGGAAGCCTCCTTTCAAGAGGCCCGGAAGCCTCCTTTCAAGAGGCCCGGAAGCCTTCTTTCAAGAGACCCGGAAGCCTCCTTTCAAGAGGCCCGGAAGCCTCCTTTCAAGAGGCCCGGAAGCCTCCTTTCAAGAGGCCCGGAAGCCTCCTTTCAAGAGGCCCGGAAGCCCGAACTGAGCTCTCGCGACAATCGCATTTTATCCCATTTCCGGATGTCGTAACTGCATCGCGAGTAGTGCGCATCTATGCCATAGCCGTACGCCATCAAGCGCTCCTTTGCTATGCAGTTGCGTCATGCGGAAATATAATAAAATGCGATTGTCGCGAGAGCTCAGTTCGGTTTTCAACTGGATCTACCGCGAGGTAAGATGCATATGCCTGCGTAGTCTATCTTCGGGCAGAAATTGGCATGGAAGTCCATAGTGCAATTGTGATGACTAAAGCAAAGGTAGCGCCCGGAAGCCTCCTTTCAAGAGGCCCGGAAGCCTCCTTTCAAGAGGTCCGGAAGCCTCCTTTCAAGAGGCCCGGAAGCCTCCTTTCAAGAGGCCCGGAAGCCTTCTTTCAAGAGACCCGGAAGCCTCCTTTCAAGAGGTCCGGAAGCCTCCTTTCAAGAGGCCCGGAAGCCTCCTTTCAAGAGGCCCGGAAGCCTCCTTTCAAGAGGCCCGGAAGCCTCCTTTCAAGAGGCCCGGAAGCCTCCTTTCAAGAGTCTCGGAAGGCTCCTCTCAAGAATAAATAAATAAATAAAGAGGCTTTCATGCTTCCTTTAAGAGACTTCGATTTCTTCTTTCAAGAGGCTTGGAAGCGTACTTTCCAGAGGCTCAGAAGGCTTTTCAAAGTAGTTCGAAAGCCTAATTCCAAGTGGCTCGGAAACCTCCTTTAAAAAGGTCCGAAATCCTCCGTTCAAGAGGCCCGGAAGCCTCCTTTCAAGAGGCCCGGAAGACTCCTTTCAAGAGGCCTGGAAGTTTTTTTTAAGAGGCTCGAAAGGCCAGGCTCAGATAGGCTCTAATAGTCATAAGTCCTGTAAGCGTGATGCATAATGCATTAATCGAAATAAATTCCAGTAGTATTTAAAATTTCAGTCAACTTCAAAAAGAGCTATATATCCCGTTTGTTTTCAGGTCCGTTTTTCACATATCTTATCTACGCTTTCTTTTAATCATTTACACCAAAAAATAGGGGGTATCTCAATTAATGGGAAAGTTTGAAGGAGTACCGCTCAAGAAAAGGGCTAAGAACCGCTGGACCAGTACTTATGCAGTCTAAAAAAACTACGGTGGTGAATAATGAGAGGGCGACTACTGACGGATTAGAAATAATTTCGGCAGTGTATCATATCATCCCAATTGAGGCGGTGGACATTTAACAGCAACTTCAACAGCTTCAACGGCAATTAGCAGCCAAATCGTCTCGTCTAAGCCACGACAGAGTAGCATTGGTTCCAACATTGGCACCACAGTAGAGTTTGCATCCGCTAGTGAACAGCGATGGTACAACATGGATGGAACATGCAATGGTACAACAAACAGGCCCATAGGTCAAACGTGCTCTAAGCCTGTCCAGATAAGATAAGTTTCTTGATGAACTTCCCATCGAACTTTCTGAGAAATGCTTTGAGTAACAGTTGAAGAAATTTCGGAGAATTTTCGACGTTTGAAATTATTTCACTCCGCCACCGCCGTTAAAATTTCAATCGCGAACTGGTCTACTTTTTGTCCCTTTCGACCTTTCGTCTTTTCTTACCATTCGTTTCTTCCAACCTTTTATCCCTTCGACCTTTTTCCCTAACCCATTCTTGTGCAATACTGGCATAATTTTTGGTGAGAAGCACGCGCTTCCAAACAGTCCTTAAGTGTTTTGTAGCGATTCGTTACCTTCAGGTCGACGGAATTGCATAAGCCAACACAGATTGATAGGTGGCGTGGAGTGCCATCCCAGAGTGTCAAAAGTTCTCAAAAAAGGAACTGTCTTTTTTGTGCTGACAAAGGAGACAGGTGAAACTGAAAAGCCACAGCATCGAGTAAACACGCACCTCAACATGGAGTAATCGGTTATTTTCATGTTTCATCCCGTGTGCTAGCACTGGAAGGAGAAGTCGGTGGAAAACTTCGCGTTCTTGGATGATGACTCGTCTGTGAACCCTGGTAGAGAACTGGGTGGCGAGGCAATTAGGAATCAACGACGGGGAAGATATACCGCTCTGTTCGACTTGGACAAGCAATGTTACGCGTCACGAATCAAAATCTCAAACGGTTCCTATCGAGATCAGCAATGCCTTACATCCGATGAAGTACCTTCTGAACGACACACGTTCGGTGATGAAGCTTAGTCCTCCGAAGCAATCGTTGAACTACAAATCATTGGCCAAACAGCATGCTCATTTGCAGGGACTTCCTCTGTATAGTTCTGATTCAGCTTCTCCCGGAATTTTTAGCAGCTCCAATAATTCTTGTACTTATTGCCATTACATTCCCCACTGTGACATTGCCGCCTCGTGTTCATTTTTACATTCGTATATCATGAGGCTAACACGATGATACTTTTATGCTCAGGGAAATTGAGCCAATTCTTAATCCGAAAATTGTCTATACCGGAATCGAACCCAGCCACCCTCAACATGGTCTTGCTTAAAATCCGCGCATCTTACCACTAGGCCAAGGAAGGCCCCAATAAGACTGGTTTGATAACCGCGCAGTAGTTGTGGGAGGGCCAACTTGAAGATCCAGTTGAGTTTGGGTATGACTATTTCGGAAATGGTAGACAAAACCAACGAAACAGTCAACGCAAGTCTTCATATCTTTCCCCGAGCGGCTTCAGTGATAGCGTCCAAGCATCATGTTTATGACTGCTTGGACAACTTCGACAGCGAAAAAGAAGCCATCGAAATAGCACTGGAAGTAGAACAGATTCATAATAAGGAACTGGTTGTCTAACTCTTCGGCAGTTATCCGACTAGTCGGAGACACGGAAACCCAAATCACGAAGCAGATAGAAACCAATAAAGCGAAAGTGGTATAGCGAGTTTTGAGGATGTGCCTCCAAGCGAGGACCAATTCACGTTAGCGGTAGATGCTGACGTGGTTGAAGTGACGCCAACCAAACGCAGCTTGCTACGATGCGTCATGAGCGTGTTTGATCCACTTGGCCTGATGTCCCATTTCTTAGTACACGGTCGAGTTATCATTCAAGACATTTGGAGAACCAAGACGAGTTGGGATGAAGAAGTTTCAACCACCATTCAGGAAAAATGGAAAAGATGGATCGCTCAATTTGCGAAACTGGCAGAAATTCGTATGAACCGTCAGTATTTTCCTGGTTTTTCATCTATTAAAGTCGGCTAACTGCAACTTTCCGGATGTCGTAACTGCATCGCGAGTAGTGCGCATCTATGCCATAGCCGTACGCCGTCATGCGCTCCACTCGCTATGCAGTTGCGTCATTCGGAAATGGGATAAAATGCGATTGTCGCGAGAGCTCAGTTCGGTTTTCAACTGGATCTACAAGATTCACCGCCGCGAGGTAAGATGCATTTGCCTGCGTAGCCTATCTTCGGGCAGAAATTGGCATGGAAGTCCACAGTGCACTTGTGATGACTAAAGCAAAAGTGGCGCTGCTCACAGCTTTGTCCATTCCGCGTCTGGAGCTACAAGGAATGTTTAAGCCTGTTAACGAATCCCATTCGCTTCATATCGTTCGACGAGTACTGTGGACTGATTCTGTGGCAGTGTTGGCTTGAATTCGAACGGATCGCAATCGAACACGAATCTGAAAGAATGGCGTTGGGTCCCATCAAAACAAAACGTCGCCAATGAAGCGACTAAATGGGGAAAAGGCCCCTGTCTAAGTACCGCCTTCAGATGGATCCAAGGTCTTGAATTTCTGCGACGTCCTGAAGCAGAATGGCCGAAGAAGAATATATGAGAGTTGCTGGAAACAGATGCGCGCTTGTCTAATCATCAAGCCACTGGTAGATTTCAGCCGATTTTCTAAATCGGAACGCTTGTTGAGAACGTAATACGAGCGCTGGAAAACGCTCGACGTCGTAGCTGGGACAATTGAAACCTACAACACACCTCCAGCAGAACGAGATCCAGCGGTCAGAAACAGCTCTTCTGCGTATGGTTCAAGCCTAAGCCTACCCGGGCGAAATCGCGCTATTACTTAACAAGAATTCTATAGTGAAACAGATTGACAAATCAAGCATTCTACACGGGAAACCACCAGGTGGGCAGCGTAGTTCGCCTCCGCGCGGTGCTCGCTGGAAACGATAGCGTATCAACGGCAGTTGAAGGGCTAGGCGGCTAAATGGACTACACCGAAGGGAGCGCTGGTTAGCGCATTGAGACTTAGACTGCCAGTTAAGTCTCAATTACGGTTCTGGCAGGCGCGTTAAGGGTTGTGTGTTTTGTATATTGTTATATTGTGTATTGCGACGGCTGACCGCCGAGTCGGGTGAAACCGACTCGAAACGGCGGGTGGGCTAATGGCAAGGCTGCCTTCCGTCCCATAAAACCGTGGCGGGCCTTGTGGCACGCTGCCCAATTCTGCTGTCTGGTTGGTGACCAGACAGAAGTAGGCTAAGATGATTCCCTGACTAACGCCGATCTGGCTTTGAACACGAGAGTGTCAACCCACGCATGGCCTCCCTGCTTGCTCGCAAGCATAGACAACCATGAGATCACAGAGGCGACTACTTCAGTAGAATTCGATGGCAGCTGCAAGGGGGACCCATGAGCTATGTCAAGTACTCCAGTTTCCAGAGGTTGGGTCTAGCGAGGTCTCCTCCCACTAGGGAGGAGAATGGTGTTGAGGCAGTAGCTAGTTTGCACGGGACTAGCACGGGGGGGGTTGACAGCCAGAGCGATGCTCAGGCAGTCAACACACCGGGCGCGCCTCTAACCAGTATCCGGTTAGTCGCCAAGCAGCTCGATGAGATCATCGAGTTCACGAGCGGTCGAAACAATATCATCAAGGATCTGAAACAGAAACCTCTGGTACTTCGACAGTCGGTTCAAGCGGTAAAACGCGAACATGGGAGACACGTACTCCGGCAGAACCCTTCTCCTTCCTTGGAGGGAAGGTCTCGACGCAAGAGGTGATTGGCACCACCCCGAGTGTCGGCGAGGGTGGGACTGCGGCGCGATCCAAATGCGCCCGGCAGCAGTCAGAGGGTCGGTCCGGTAACGTTAAGCGGCGCCTAACTGTTACGGACAGCGGTACGTCGAGAGAGGGCACCCAATCAGGCGAAACCACGAGGGAAGGGCAACGGTGCGGCCCAGGCTACTAAACCCAAGGGTGATGGTAGCCAATCTGCGACGACTGCTCAGCGGACCGAAAATCCCTGGCAGCTCGTTAGCAGAGCTAAGAGGAGGGAAGAGGGTCCTCACCCCGCAAGGAAACTTAGGGACAGAGGCGAGGCCTTGTTGGTCAAGACCGACAAAGAGAGGTACGCCGACGTTCTTAAGACCATGCGAGGTGCCGAAAAGCTTTCGACACTGGGTGAGGACGTGCGAAGCGTCAGACGCACCAAGGCAGGTGAACTGATCTTGGTGCTGAAGCGTGGAGCAAAGGCGAGCGGTACCGTCTATAAGAGGTTGGCCCAGGAGGTCCTGGGTGAGGGAGTGGAAGTGAGGTCTCTGGGCACCGAGGTGACCCTCCGGTGTAAACAGCTGGACGAAGTCACCGAGGCAGAGGACCTCATTTCATCGTTAAAGTTGCAGTGCGATATAGAAGTCGAGCGGTCTTCTATTCGTCTTAGAGGTGGGCCCTTTGGCACGCAGGTAGCTTGGTTCAAGTTACCGGTAGCGGACGCCAAAAAGGTCCTGGCGGTCGGGAAACTGAAGGTTGGATGGTCAATATGCCCAGTAAGCATATTCCAGCCACCTTTAGTCGAAAAGTGTTTTAGGTGCTTCGAATCTGGTCACAAGTCATGGGAGTGCAAGGGGCCGGACCGAAGTAACCTGTGTCGTCGTTGTGGAGAGGAGGGACATTTTGCGCAGGCCTGCGATAAAGCACCAAGGTGCCTTATCTGCGCTAGTAGGAAGCAAGCCCGTAACCATGTTATGGGTGGACCTACTTATCCCTTCGGTGGTGGCAATAAGAAGTCGCCGTGCGGGTAGCACAGCTGAATCTTAACCATTGTGCTACTGCCCAGCAGCTGCTGTGGCAGTCGGTCTCTGAGTCAGAGACCGACGTCGCTATTCTTGCAGATCCGTACCGTGTCCCTGCCAATAACGGAAACTGGGTCGCGGACGACTCCAAGATGGCGGCGATCTGCACAACGGGCCGGTTTCCGGTCCAAGAGGTCGTACACACACCTGTCGAAGGTGTCGCCATAGCTAAGATCAACGGGGTGTTCTATTGTAGCTGCTATGCCCCACCACGGTGGCCAATAGAGCAATTCACCCGGATGGTCGATAGGCTATCGTCCGACCTTGTAGGTCGGAAGCCGGTTGTCATAGCGGGGGACTTCAATGCTTGGGCGGTGGAGTGGGGAAGCCGCTGCACCAATCAGAGAGGTCAAGCTTTGTTAGAGGCTCTAGCAAAGTTGGAGGTCGTGTTAGCCAATGACGGCTCAACCAGCACGTTCCGTAGGAATGGGGTGGAGTCGTTCATTGATATTACGTTCTGTAGCCCCGGCCTAGCCGGGGAACTGAACTGGAGGGTCGACGAAGGCTACACCCACAGCGACCACCTAGCCATCCGCTACGTGATCAGCTGTGGTGTGCAGCAGTCGAGGTTGAGAAATCTCCGTCAGGTGCGTGGGTGGAAGGCCCAAAGCTTCGACAGCGAAGTTTTCACCGCGGCGCTGGGACTGGAGGGTAACACCGTCAGTCTTATAGGGGACGCACTGACAGCTGTCCTATCACGTGTATGCGATGCCAGTATGCAGAGGAGGGCACCACCGAGGAACGGTAGACCTCCAGCATACTGGTGGAGTGCAGCAATCGCAGACATTCGGTCAACCTGCCTTAGGGCTAGGCGAAGGATGCAGAGAGCTCGCTCTGATCAGTTGAGGGATGAACGCCGCTTGACGTTCAAAGCTGTGAAGTTGGCCCTTAACAAGGCCATCAGTAGCAGTAAGAGGAAGTGTTTTGACAACCTATGCCTGAACGTCAATGCTAATCCTTGGGGCGATGCCTACATGATAGTAATGGCGAAGACCAGAGGGGGCTGACGCCTCCCGAACGGTCGCCGGAAAGGTTGAATCGCATTATCGAGGTTCTCTTCCCGTCCCATGTCGTATAGCGCCGACTTGTGGGTAGCTAGTCCGGAGGGTGAGGTACCAGCGGGTAGCTAGTCAAGTAGTAGTGGAACTAGTGGGTAGCTAGTTACGAGGTATAGCTAGTTGAGATTTGAAGCTAGTGGGTAGCTAGTATGTGGGCGTGCGTAGTCGCACGGACCCCTCCCAGAAGTAATGCCGCAAGACTGTTCCAGGGAGACTCAGGGTCTGTGAACAGGGTGGTTTTAGCTAAACCCCGTTCGCCGGTAGCCCACCGGTGTCTGGATGCAGATTCCCACCCTACTGAAAAAAAAAAACACGGGAATAACAAAACAGTCGTCAACGAAATTCGGCAGTGCTTCCCACATCGAAACTTCGCACGGTAGTACGCCAGGTTTCCAGGAACTGCCAGGGATGTAAGATTCGTAAATATTCTCCAGGGCACGTTTGGAACAGTGTTGACGACCATTCCCCGGCGGAGAAGCCTCAAGTGGGAGATTTGGTGGTCTTGGAGGAAAAAGATGGCAATGGGTGGACTAGAGGACGCATTTTCTCAGTAAAAAAAGGACGTGATGGACGTGTGCGACAAGCCATCGTGCAGACCACCAAAGGTATTCGTCACCATCCTATGAACAAGATTGCAGTGCTGGATATGCAACCAAGAAGAAGTAAAGCTGGGACATACAACATTGGCCAGCGTTACGAGTCGAGGTGTGTTATGGACACTGACAGCACTGCCACTAATTCCGCACGGGGCGGATTCGAATCGCGTAATCGATCCAATAGGATCAACCCGGCCATATTGACCACAATCCGGAGAACCTACGGTTAAGTTTGAAGTAACAATAAAATGAATGGTTTGTAGACACTTATTCAAACAGTGGAAGCTCAAAATTGTTGCTAATGAATAGATCTAATTTAGCTTTAGGTATCTCTCTCTTTCTGTGCTTCAAAAACAATTGAAGCAATAAAATTTGATATCTATTCACAACATGAATCCAATTGGTAAAACATTGTCGAAAATCAGCTTAAAATCTTATTCGTAAGTTAGTAAGCTTCAGTTTTATGAACTGAAAAATTAACACTTGATGTGCAACATCGATAGGAATTGATAAAGACATATCTTCAATAATGCGTATACATGAATTCCTCCGGTATTTCCACAAACCATTCCAGCATTCAAGTGAAGTTTCCGGGAATTTCGGAACAAACTTTTCTTTGAAGATATCCAATACAATGCCTGTTATGCGCACGTGTTAGACATGGATGACTGAATGTGTGTAGAAATGGAATCATGCGTTTGTATATTTGCGGCATCTCTGGCTATGACAAGCAATGACAAGAACATGGTATCGCAAATGTACGGACTGCTCTGGGGCACAAGGGTGACAACATGGACTAACTAATAAACTATTGAACTATCAACGTCAATCCGTGCATTACATAAAGTAGAGTACGTTATGCTTTCCGCATGATAAAACTGTCACATTACACAAATTGCTATTTTAGGGCGATGACAAGTATTTCTGATAAGTTTGAGTTTGCGTCACAGTCTAATATATTTGCAACAACAAACAAATGTTGCATAATAAATCTTGGAAAATTACATCGCTGCTAACAAGTGAAATTGATTTTTCTTCAAAGAGATGTTTCGAAGCACAACAACCATCCAATCGAAGTCGTTTACAATGTTGCAAATAATTGCAAAATAATTCCAGTGCTCACATCAAGAGTTAGAGCGGCTCTGCATTGTTCGCATTCGCAGAACATCGCATCGTTATCGGCAGCCCATCGGTCGGGCCCAAGTAAACGCTGGCATATTGCTTTTACTCGCCGGTTTTGCCCCTCCGGCCTTCGCCGATTGCGCCTTTGACACCATATTTTCGCAATCAAAAGAACATCCAGATAAATTTAATTATTATCGTATTACACTACAGGGAACGATAAATTATGCATTTTGCCGCTGCTGCCGGCCATAACCCGTTCGTTGCCTGCCGCCGTTGGTTGCCACCGACTTTGGAATACATTCGCCGGCACCGAAACGTGACGATTTCGAGGTGGTGGACCCGGATAAACAGCGTCACGTAGAGTTTTGCCGCTGTCGTCGTTGGGTGCCATCAGCGCCGTTTGTGCTCATGTTTTCTATATATTTTACACGGTGTCCTTGGTCCGAGAACTTCGAAATGAATAAAAAAAAATGTTGGGTGATTTTTCGTGCAATTTTGTTAAAGATGTTCATCCCTTTAATTCCGTATAGGGGATGAAAATTCCAGAGATTCTATTTTTCAATAATATATTTTTCACGGAAACACCGTGATTCCCCAAACCTATGCCAATTCGGGATGATCCAAGTGGACCAATTGCTTCGACACGCACAATCCCATTTAGGAACCACGGGATGACGAACGGGTCCGCCGGATGATGAAGATGATGATGATGCTATTTTCATTCCATTCGATGATAAAAACGAGCCCATTCGAATGGATCGGATTCGATTCGCATCACCAAATTCGGCACCTCCCACCCACCACAATCGGGTGGGAAAAGGATGTTTCCGGTGACCGCGAGGCTGACCGCTTCCGGTGTCCAGGTGAGAAATTTTCTGCGCTACGGTCGTCGGTCATCGTTGTCGAAAGCGATATTGTTTCTGGGGCCGGGCGCTCGCGCTTGATTACCGTGAGCAAAAGCACGTGCAAGCGGACCAACGTACAATGCTGTTGGGTACGAGGTTGACGGTAATTGCCACCACCAGCAGTCCCGCAACACGGACGGACGGACGGTGGCTTTTCGTGGCTGTTGGGACCTATACAATAATAGTCAGGATGATTTATGAACCCCAGCAACGGAACCAGGAGCGTAGTCTAGTGAGTTTGAGTTTCCTTTTGAATTATGTTTATTGTTTTGAAATTGGGGTTTTCCCGGGGGCTGCGCGGGGAGAACGGATCGATCTAAAGCACAATAAAGCTTTGGAAAATGTCCTTCGAATGATGCGGATGCCTGAGGAGAATGTTTTAGAGCGAAAATTGTCGTTCGAAATTCTTTGTCGTTTAGACAAGGGTGGTTTAAGGATGAGTCTTTTGGATATGTTGAAAAGGAAGTTTATAACCCAGTGGATCATTCTGTGGGCAGAATATAAAATTTAAACCACCAAATAAAGCTTATGCTTGCGGTTTAGCATCCAATAAATGTGAAAGTAAAAAATGGATGACGCATAAACATTTACTAGCGATAATAAATTAAATTTTGAGAGAAGAGGCTTTAGTAAATAACAAGCGTTTTAAGAGCCAGGTATCTGAAGTTGTTTCAATGCCCATTAAATACATCACGTTTGCTAACATAAAAGTCTTCATGTTGTTAGAAACCTGTTTGATATAGCTTAATGCTTCAGTCCCATACGTGAATGATTATGCGATAGAAAGACAGTCTTGAATTTCAAACATTGAAAGGGGGAATTAGACAGCGAAGAGTAATTGAATTCCATTTATTAAACATTTGTTAGCATGTTAGATACAGCTTGGGATGTAGTGTTTGCTCTACTGAAGCTCCAGTAACCAATTCAAGAAGGTCTGGAATTTCATGACCTTTCGATGTCTTTAGCAATTGGATAAGGGTTTCACAAACAAACAAATAAAATCAAAATAAAACATATTGAAACAATCTCACCAAACCAATCCTTTTCAGCATAATGGTACCGAGTAAGTGAATGGGATCTTGAATCCAAACGCTTCACTTCTCTCAATATTCAAAACAATACGACACTGACGCCCGATTTCTCATACGCAGACACAAAGCTCAATAATTTATTGTCACTCGCGACATGCCGGAATCATCCACGGGATTACACACAAATCGCGTTTAGGTATTTGGGTGAAGCCGACCGAATTTTGTTTCCCCAATACGCGGGGAAAAATGAAAAACGGTAATTTGTGGCCGGTCGCGAGCATGGCCCGCTACGATCCCTTGTCAACCATTTTACAATTTCGTTCAAAATTTATGGTTAATCATGTGGATTTTGGTTCAGCTTATTTTACATGATTCAGTGGCATTACTCTTCTCTCAATGTTCGCTAAAGTGAAATTGATTCCTAAAAATGCTTGCAGATATGCTGAATCATGCCGTGAAAAATAGTTGGTCCATTCTAGACACTTTCCTCCATGCAGAGAGATAAAAAAAATCCCTTGGGTGGAAATTTATTTCAGAATTCTTAGCCGCTATGTAATTCTCCAGAAAACTTCCATAGTGCTCCACTGGATGTTGTATAAATATCTGCACTCCCCAGTTGATAATCCTGCTCATCGACGGTGGAACCTACGTCAAATTTAGGTAAAAAATTCTGCACGGCGACGGCACGAGGAGTTGATTCTGCGAGATTAAGTTTGCTATTATGGATAAATTTGCCAAAAAACTGATTATTTGGCGAGAGATATGCAGCATCAGAGCAAAGGCCAAAGTGTTCGTGACGAATAAGACGATGAACTCTAAGCTGTACAAGGAAGAATGTCTCAAAAACCGCGTACTAAGTTTCATGAAAGCCCATGAAGGTCCCGTGAAGTTTTGGCCAGATTTGGCGAGTTGCCACTACAGCCAGGAAGTCATCCAGTTGTACCGTGATACTGTTTTCGCGGATTTGGCGCGGATTTACATAACGTTTTGAAGCTTCGCGCGGATTTGGCGCGGAATTAGTTTTATGTGAAAAACTAATAAATAAAATGCTAGATCTATGAACGTTTATTTGAAAATTAGTTGAAGTCTATCTAATGGGCTTTATTTTCATTTGAAAATGTTGTTGAGAACAAAACTTACGTTTGAATGGTATGCATTACACTCTTAAACACTCGTTAAACAAATGTTATGAGGACTTGTTGTCATTTTTAATCCATTCTGAAACATGTCGCACATAAAACATGTCTATTGAATAACAATTAAAAACACAAAAATGTTGCAAATGCCTTATTTTTATAAGTTCTTCAGCAAAAAGTCTCCAAATTATTCTCCAAAGTTATATTTGGAGGTTTTTTTGTGATATTTTCGGATAATTCCGATGGTATTTACTGGATTACCAACAGAAAATAAAGAAACCTCCTAAAGATATTTCCACACGGACCTCATGAGGATCCTTGTATAAATTCTTTGTAAATAAATTTCCACAGCCTAAAGAGAATTTCTGCAGCACTTAAAATCTAAAAAAAATGTTAAGAAATTTTCAAAGGAACTTCCGCGGTATTTCTTGGAGCGGTGACCGCAGGAACGACAGCAAAAAATCCGCAAGAATGCCGCCTCGAATTTACGAAAGAATTGTAGAAAGGGTCTCCGGATATATTTGATGATCACAGGAATTTCTGTGAAAAGTTCTCAAAAGTTGCACCGGGAGTTTTTCCGTAGGAAGTCACCAATCAATTTCAGGGATTTCTTAAGTGATTTCGGCAAGAATTCATGAAAAGATCTAAGAGCAGTTGGATTTCTGCAAACATTGCCAGGACAATTTTTACAAAAAAATCCCGGATAATGAATCGCATTTCCGGGACAAATCTGCGCACGAAAGATGAATTTCGGTAGGAGTTCTTGAAGGATTTTTTGCGCATATTTTCGGAAATTTTATCTGTGTTGGGAATAAAGTGAGTCTGTAAAATGCATTTGCATTTGTTGGTTACATTTATGGATAAAGTGGAACGTATTTCTTATTTCATGATAAAAATAATGAAATAAACTAAAATATTTAAAAATGACATTAATAGAAAAAATGATAACGAATTTGAAATACAATCGCAGTTGGCATTTGAAATGCCAGCATACTAAGAAGCTAATGACAAGAAATTTGAAATTCAATCTCAGTAGGCTGACAGGAATTCTAGATGATTCGAACGGTGAAAATAAACGATCATTCAGTGATATGTTTTTGAGGCGTGAACATGCGAATTATCCTTCGGTGTTCCGCGCTTGTTTTCGTTGGTAAAAGGCAAATCGGAAGACGGATTTGCTTGGCTATCACAATCTGAAATTCCAGTTAGGCGGTCAAAAGATTGCAATTGAATATTCCTCTAAAAATGCTGTCAAATTTCTACATGAATTCCTAGAGAAACTCACTAGAATTGGAAGAGAAGTAACTCACGAATAACGAACTTTTTTTTTGCCAGAGTTTACGCAAATAATTCTGCCAAATTCTCAAAGCAATTTCTGTTAAAATTTCGAAAAATATTCCTCTGGAATTTACGCTTGAAACTTAGAATTCTGACTTGAAAATCAATAGAGCTTGAGCAACTCTACTAGATTTTGTATTTTTTGCTTCGAATAGGTACGAATTCAAATAAGTGTTTACAGAAGTTATTCAGAAAACGGAGCTGCATTGTCTAATTCCTTAACTGCCCATAAATGCATAACAGTCCCATGTAGATAGGAAATCAAGCAAACATGGAACTGTTATGAATTTATGAGCAGTTAATATCTACGCAAGTTTGTGGTTTGGGCAGATTTTTTATTATTTACAAAGTTTATCTGTAACCAATTATGATAAAAACCTAGCCTGAACATTTTTTGTGTATCAATGCATCTTATGCCGAATTTTATAAAGTTCAATCAACAAAAAATCCACTGACAATAACGGAACAAAACATGCCAAAACCATCATCTCATCTAAAAAGCGGTGCTTATTGAAATAATTTTGGGTGTTTAGTTCTTGTTCATTTAGCTTCAGTACTTCTAGTGTTGAATAGCGCCATCTAGAATGGTTGTAATATTAACTGCGGTTTCTTAGTCATATTTTCAGTTTAGTACAAACATATGTAAAGTTGCAGTTTATAATCATTTTTTAAATCAGTAATAGTATAAAAATGAACTTAAATAGAAGACGCTCAGTAAATTGTGATTTTTCACGTGTATTTGCTTAGAATTTAGTTCTAAGTCAGGCGATTTTGGCGCGGAATGGATTTCATGTCGCGCGAGTGCGAATTTGATTATAGTCGGCGACGGATTTTGCGCGGAAAATATTTCAGGATCTGCGTAACAACCCTGAACGTAGATTTCAACAATAAAAACAAAATCCACCCAACTACCTGCAGTTCTGGCCCATCGAGACATTTTCAGCAATAATGAAGCGGAAGCTTAAGAAAATGTGGAACAAATGTGCCAAGGAAGTTGTTTCCGGAGGTGTGCAGCGTTTGATAAGAGGAATAAAGAAGAAAGTGCGAATTGTCACTAGAAAACTAGAAATGATTTGCATTTATATATTTTTCCTTAAAGTACAGAAAATTACCTTTGTTTTGATGTATCAACCTTATATGTATGTCAATCCGTTACCTCTATATAGATGTTTTATTATTCCGGATTCTAAATGGACATAGCTTTAGAAAAATGTATGCAGAAACATCGAAAACCAGTGATTTGCATATTAATAGCACAATTTACGATGAAGAACTATCATACTCATTCAGTTCTTGTAGAATTAAATACAGCATGTAATGCTGAAAACCGCTAGAAGATTAGAGTTTATTAGGTAAAATAAAATAAGTTTTTCCCATATTAATTTGAGCCATCCTAGTGCTCCAGTCTGTACGACCTCTAACTGAAAATGGCGAAACAGTCGTTTCTTACATTCTTTGGAGATTCCTTCTGAGTCTGTTGGTATGAGAAATTTTATTAATGCGTGTTCAAAGATTTCTAGAAATCTTAGAAGAAAGAGATTAGACTATCCAGTTTAAGGTCACTCCTACACAGAAAAAAACATGAAAAGTAAACAGCGCGTAATATTTGTCATGCGGAAATTTACGCTATACTTCGCTGAAATGGTCTTCTTCCTAACAAGATTGCTTACAACTTGCATGCAATAGAGACTATTCAAGTTAAATATTGTATACATTTAGGCTATATCCCGCGTGGAATGACGCTAATAATGACGTTCCATTTATGTGCATGATTTTGACGTAAATTTCAGTGGATTTTTCTATCTGTGTAACGGAATCCAATTTTCAAAGTACTCGCGTTTTCAAGGGCACACCATTCGATGCGAAAGACACGCACAACTGTCGTTTTTGTTTTTTCAGCTTTGCTGCGTCGCAGCATGCGTGAAAAAAAATGACAGTTGTGCGGTGCTTCCGTATCGAATGGTGTGCCTCTTCGACGTGTTGATTACTAGTCCGATCCGTTTAGCTTCCCTCTTCAGTCTGATGTAGGCTTCCTCCGTCTTCTCAAAGTTGCCATAATATGTATGTCGTCGGCGAAGTTTATCCGGAAAAACGTGTTCGTGCCATTAGCTGCCATAGCTGGTCCCGATCGATTGTATCATATGCGGCCCTCAGATACATTCAATCTATTAAACAAGCGTTCTAAGTAGTTGAAACAGTGACCTATTCTCACCTCCATTTGACCATTTGTCACTCCCGACGATTTTAATTGATCAACTCACCTCTGAGGATGTTTCAATAACTATGAGTGATTCGTAACTGAGCAGCGGAGTTTTTTTTGCTAGTGAGTGTGTGGTGACAAGAAGAAGATTGCCAAATTTTGAGAACCCATCATACAACAAATGGATTTGAAATTGGTGAGCATGTACCAGTTCCCAAGTTTTATACCATTCAGTGTATTTTTAAAACTAGATGTGGAAAACGATGTAAGATCGAAAACATGTGTTTTGAGGAGCAGTATATTTATGCAGTATATTGTTACCGGCGGGTAACATTTGCTTGTAGAATGTACTCGAGTGCGGAAAATGAGGGATTATGTTTATAAAGTTAGAAGCGTAAATCCAACGGTCAATTTGGATGCGCACGCGTGGGCAGTCGACAAAGGCGCGCCAAGGCGCGCAAATGAACTGCGCCAATAAATGGGTGATTGAATGCACTGAACTGAAGCGGAGGAAATAGAAAAAAACGACTAGAAGAGTAACCGTCGTATCGTGTGGAGGAAAAGGCGATTATAAGGGAGTTGAGCTTGACGAGTCACAAAACATAGACGTTCGATTGAGTGAGCAAAGCCATCAGTTTATTTAACCATCAGGGATCGAGTGTCCGATCCTATGTTGGTCGACGACAAGCGGTGTTTTGTAGATACCCTGGATAATTAACAAGGTATTCTAGCGTAGTTAGTGCCAAATAATCGTGTGGAAGCCAGTGACTAGTGGCTACAGTTCGACAGGGATCCCGCTCCAGAGGACAAGTATCTCCCAGTACACCAGGGTTGTGTGCATTTTCCAACCATTTTGGTCAGCACCCGTCTCCGGAAAACCCGCTAAGCAACTCCCCAGCGCCAAACCACGTGTCACACCAGCCCGTGGCCTAGGGGACAAACAGGACCAGTGGGATCAGCCACCTCACAGCAAGCAGGCCGTTCGCACCTTCCACGTGCCCGTTGAACTGACAGTGTGGTCCGACACCATCATTTCGCTTCGTCAGCACCGTTTAACGGTCGTCTTGCTATCCAATCGAGCCACTGTCCACAGCGCTGCCTGACCACCCTCGTAGCCATCGTTCGCCGCCACGTGTCGACAGCAGAACCTCCAAACCGTCTGCGAGACCGCCTCCCACGGCCACCTACCCGCCACCGTTTCATCACCGTAATCCGCCAAACGACCATCGAAGCCGCCTATCATCGCCATCCGTCTCCACCTCCACACCCACTGTCGTCGGAGTCGCCTCCAAGCCTCATCATAGTGCCTTTAACTGTGCTCCATAAAAGTATATAACCGACCAGGACAAATACAAGTATTGGATTGACCGTAAGTAAAAGCTTTAAAGATAGGTTTCCGTACTCCGAAAGCTTCCCCAGCGTATTTACACCCTGAGACCCGGAGCCAAAAGAAGTCTTTTGTATTTTGTACCCTCACGGGGGCTGCCGTTGGCTCTAGACCAGCAGCCTGGGGTTTGATGCCGATTTCCCTCTGAAATCGAGCCCAGCGGTTCCGGGTCAAAAAGAGGTCTTATAATATGAATACTAGACCTCTGCTCTACTACGCTACTACTGTGCTACGGTTACCTACAGGGGTTAGACAAAAATGTTGAGATAGGCAAAATTTTGTCGAAGTTCAAATCAGCATAACTTTGCGTAGAAAAATCCGATTTCGATGAAATTAGGACCATCGGACGCGGTATACTATCCCCATGCAAAACCTGAGATTGGTCCTTGGCCACCGGAGATGTTCCGGGTTTTCCGATGGTATGTTCAAAATGCATTTTTTCTTCTGCTTGTCATTTTATGTGACGTTTACTGACATCTTGTTTTATGCTTTACCCAGAAACTATAACTAATATGCTGACCTATGCTGGCTACAGATTCAAAATCCATAAGGTATACGCAGAGATATGGCCATTTTCGTGAAACGGTACGGGATTGGCCATACATCCTGAATAAAAATCACTTTCGCAGAACATCCGGAACCTGTTCCAAATCGGCCAGATAGTTTAACAGTCCTCAAAATATATCTTTAATAAAGATCCTATATTTATCGTCTGGAGAAAACATGAATTTTGACACCCATATATACATGGTTCCAAATGGTGCCAAAACCGGCTCTTCCGAGAAGGCCC
The DNA here is from genome assembly GCF_024139115.2 of Armigeres subalbatus. Classification (NCBI taxonomy): domain Eukaryota; kingdom Metazoa; phylum Arthropoda; class Insecta; order Diptera; family Culicidae; genus Armigeres; species Armigeres subalbatus. Next base: position 11,444,967 of record NC_085139.1, on the reverse strand, counting down.
TTGGAACCTGCTATAAGGTGGCAGTGGACACTATCATTTGGAAATGTTTCTGTAATCATCGTCTCGCAAAGCCATGAAGTTAGATACTCATCTCATATTTAAATTATTCCGATCTGTTATCATTTCATCATGTTCCCAGGACCGTTTGTACGGAAATGGCCATATCTCTGCCTAGTTTTGATGGATTCTCGATCTACAGCCACCATTGCACTATGGGGAATTCTCATACAAATGAACGGCTAAAAATATTTTTTCATAGAAAACAATTTCTATGCAACATATATTATGTGAAGGAACATCTAAGAACCTATTTTAACCCTTTAAGGGCCATCGTTAACCCTTCAAAAAATTACACCCATGAAAAAAAAAACTTTATTTTTTAATTTTTTTGGGATATTTTTTTGTTTGTTTTCAATACAGCATGCATAAAATAGCAAACAATCATATTTTAGGTGATAATGTTGTTCATTTTCTAATCATTACGAGGTATAGAGAATAAAAACCAAAATTTTCAAAAAAACTTTGATTGTAGCATTCTCGTAAAAGCGCAAATATGCGTAAGCAAATCACTCTCTAAAAGATGGTACTAGGGTTATATTTCAATCCCCCATTTACAGATGAGGGGACATTTGGGAACATAAGGTTTGCGGGACCATTTTATATCAAAGCATTATGATAATTAAAGTTTTCTTCTAAAAACTTTTGATGTTAATCTTCGCATGCAAAACAAACCACACTATCGAAAAGCTGAGATGTTAAGCTTCGAAATGTTATATAAAACTTTATATTTGGAGAAACTTCATAACATACAAATCAAAGTAAGGAATGATTTTAGTTTCATCAGCTTTTTTTACTGCCAGCCCATATCTTTGACTGAATAAACACAGAGCTTCAATATTTTCCGATTCTCTTATCTGGGGTATATACTTTCATATGATATCTAAATTAGACAAATTGAAGCTACTAAATTTTTCGATTATTGGTCACCCTTTTCCCCATAGTGCATTGGTCGGCATATTAGTACTAGTTTCTGGAAAAAGCATAAAACATGATGAAAGTAAACGTCACATAAAATGACAAGCAGTGGAAAAAATGCATCTTCAACGTACCCTCAGAAAACCCGGAACATCTCCGGTGGCCGATGACCAATCTCAGGTTTTGCATAGGGATAGTATACTAGAAGAGTTTCCGCGTCCGATGGTCCCACTTTTATCAAAATTGGATCATTCTACGCAAAGCTATGCTGACTTGAACTTCGTTAAAATTTTGCCTATCTCAACCTTTTTTGTCTAACCCCTGTATCTAGCGTACTAGGAGGTGTGGGTTCGATTCCCTTCGGTAAGCAGTGGATATTTTTGCATATCTCATAAATATTCTTCGCCTCAAAACACATGTTTTCGGTCTTCAGTATCGTTTTCCGGCTCAAGCTTTAGTTGGCAACGGCGGCTTTTCTGAACCCTCTACTCCCTGTGAGGTCTTTTTTTCTTGAGCAAGGATAAACGGAAATCTGCAAACAGACACCTGAGGAGGTTAACTCAGGTAGTGTGGGGATGGGATCACCCGACCAACTAAAACCAAAACCCTTCCGCCAGTCCGTATCCCCGGCCCGGAATGAAGCAATTCTTCAGGGGATTGAGGGGATCTATTGAGAACACTCTCGCCAATGCTAACGCACTCGACGTTATAACACAACATCGACTTCAAGGTTGGTAACCTCGCCTCATCATCCGTCGATCGCAAGTTATGATAGTAACCTATTGGTCTGTATCATAAACTCGCGTAGGGAACGAGCACCTCGGCAACAAACACCGAGCGTGAACCACTATGACCTCTATAACTACAAATGGAGGCCACCGCAGCCCACCCGCATCGTTTTTGTTGCCGGGGTGAACATGGTTCACTGCATCACAGTGGTCACTACTGCAGCTGCTGGTTTTGTTCAAGACGCCACCAACGCGGTAGTTTTCCTCTCAACGAGGTTGTCCGGGGATGTATCCGGGCCGCTGACAAGCAGCATGGCATTAAGTACAACATCGAATCGCTGGCATGCAAACATCACATGCTCTGCCGATTGTATCTCACCTATACACATTGCGGGCACTCCGCAGAATCTGCAAACTTTTTAAAGCAGCGTTCAGACAACACCTGTGATAGGTGGAAGTTGACATGACCATACTCCCTACTAATCCAATTCGATACCTCCGGAATCAATCTGTGAGTATAACGACCTTCGACTGCAGTGTCCCATGCTCTTTGTCATTTGAACAACGAAGCTGCTATCTTGACACGCCGCACTTGCACCGAGTTCCTGTAGTTGAAGCACTCCACCCCAAGTAGCACACGCAACACCCAAGCAGCACAAGTCAGACAAAACTGATTGCAGCATCACGATTGTGACTAAATCTGATAACATGTGAGTTGCAGTAGTCTGTGTGAAACATGTCCCGGAAATGGTTCAGTTAGTCGTTGTTGCTTTGTTGCGTGTTGACTGATGTAGTATCACTGTGTTTTTATTGAATATAAACGTTTAATGAGTTGCTAGAAATATAAACAAATGTTCCGGATTCAATATTAGTTCGTAATAAATCTATTAGTTTACGAATTTGTTTGCATTGTTTGTTTTAAAGTTGATTTAAAAGCATTCAATAGTGCGCAACAATCTGATCACCATGGAGAAGAATTGCGGAAAATGTTCACTGTCTATTGATATGTACAGAGAACCGTTTACTGTGTGCGAAGGAGATTGTGGTCAAACATTCCACGCTGAATGTGTTGGTTTAACCGATAGTGAATTGTGTGCATTGGCAAATATAAATATCATCTGGATCTGCGCTGGCTGTATGATATTGTTCTGTAAGAGAAGAGAACGCACGACCATCGATGTTGCTACGATCACTTTGCCCTCCCGTTCGCTAGAAGATGAAATCGTCGATCTGAAATGCGCTGTTGAAGAAATTGCCAACACACTTGCTAATGTCGCTCTGAAATCAGAACCTGCAATCCCGTGCCCGCATTCAACACCAATATCTAAATCCGTACTGCTTGCTGGGGAAAATAAGGAGTCCTCGGCTTTCGGAACAACAGGACCAACGCTTGACCAATTTCCACTGCAATTGTCGTATCCTGAAACGTTCTCGCTTTATTTAACTAATATCGCAACAAATGCTACCGAGGATGACATTAGTAGAATGGTATCACATTCTCTAAACGTTCCGTTATCATGTTGTATCGATGTGGTGAAGCTAATACCGAAAAATCGAACCACTAATACATTGGATTACGTTTCATTCAAAGTTGTGCTGCAAACAAATTTGAAACCAAAGGCGATGAACGCATCCACATGGCCGGATGGAATAAAATTTCGTGAATTCGTGCATCGGTTCAATGATACATGGAAGCCTCCCGCTTGAATTGGCATAATATTCTTCAGTGTTAGATATCGTATTTCAAATATTTTGTGTCTGCTGAGCCTCGTTAATTAACATGTTGATAAATTAGTATGATGAAAAGGAAAGTTGTTGAGTTTTTGTTTGTTTACGATGTAAAGGGATGTTGATAATTGTGAGTGTGAGTTCTTATAGATAATGTACAAAATATCATTGTTATTAGTATTAAGTTATTCAATAAGACCATAAAGGTCAGTTGGATGTAAACAGATAAATAAACAGATGTGTGCTGCTAGGGCATCTTCCTAAAAGCAGCTTGTTTCTATTCAGTTTCCTTAAGGCTCGAGGCTCGATCCCTGTTGAACACCTGCTGACACTTCAATCGACTGATGACCAGCGTCAGTGTCGACTAACAACTCTAACTAACAACGGGACTCTCGGGACTCTCAAGGAACTGCAGGGAATCAGCTATTGCTGCCCAGCTAGCGTTATTAAATCCATTGTTTACATGTAGTGTAATCAATGCACATACCTCTCCTATTCAAACCACGCGCTATCTTACCCGTTTCCGTTAACGACCGAATTGCTTCGATGGTAGAATGGCCCTTACGGAACCCATACTGGTTGCTTGATAAGCCAGCAGCAAACTCCGTATAGTCCGTCAATCAGGATCACCCTCTCTAACAACTTACCAGTTGTATCGAGTAGGCAAATTGGTCTGTATGCCGGAGGTTCTCCCGGGGATTTCCCAGGTTTAGGTAACGGAGACGAGCCAGCTTCGGGCTGAAAGTCTCCTTAATAAAGACAATAAAAAAAGGTTTAGGGAATAGCACCAACTTCTGCCATTTCCGACGATCTGGGAAGTTTCCTTCGTCAAGACAACGTTGGAGGCAGATCCTGTACCAGTATACCCTTCAGGCTCCACCCTCCATCCTGCCCTGCACAAGGCCACATCGATGCATGACTCGCCATTCGGTCCTCTGAACGTTGAGGCTTGGCCCTCGTTCAGCAAGACTACGTTCAGCAGGATATGACGTCTAGCATTAGTGAACCGAGAGGCCCAATCCACTGCCCACGCGTTGAAGTCACCTACAACTAATGGTTTGAGACCAGCTAGTCTCGCATTATCTAACACCCTAGTATACTGCTCTATGCTCCATCTAAGAAGCCAGTAGCAGCTACAAAAGTAAACTCCGTTTACCTTCGCTATAACAAAACCCTCATCATCAGGATGGGGTACCTCCTGCAAGTCCAGATGGTCACTATTGTGGACTTAGCCGTAACCCAACTGCTATGTTTAGCCGGGATGCGGAACGGGTCGGACAGCAAGGCAACATCAGTTTTATTCTCGTGCACCGATTGTTGTAGCAGCGTTTGCGCTGCCTCGCAGTGGTTAAGATTTAGCTGAGTTACTTGCATGACCGAGGCCGAGGCCGGACAGGCATGCTCACTGGATGTGTGTTTGTTGTCTGTGCCAGGACCACAGATCAAACGCCTTTGTGCGGCGTGGAACGTGTGAGCCTTGTGACCTTTCAGTTCCACACCTCCGGTAAAGCTGACTCCGATCAGGACCTTTGCAGTCATATGACTTATGTCCGTTATCTAAGCACTTGAAGCAGGCCTGAGGTTGTTGGCTTACGCTCACAGAGCATACCGACCAACCCACCTCCAGATTGACCTTATCCAGTACCCTCCAGTACCTTCAGCAGAACCACAGTTGAGGATAAATCTGTAAGAACTGAATCCCTGAGGATGGTCACAAACGGACCGAAACGTTGGACAAAATTAAGTAATAGTGTTTTGATTTTGTCAAGACTGAAAAGCCATTTCCGAATCTTATCCAGTACCTTCTTGGCGTCAGCCACAGGTACCTGGAATGAGGCAACCTTCGTTCCAGCATAACCTTTCCGCAACCGAATCAGGGTATCCTGGATTTCAACGCCGATCAACGATGATCTCTCAGTGCAGCTATCAGCTCACCGGCTTCGGTAATTTCGTCCAGGTCTCGGCATTGGATTACCTCTACTGGGCATGAGGCTCTCACCGAAACCGCATCACCCGCCCGTCTTCTGCCAACTTTTTATATGCGGAACTTTTCCGCGCAGCATCCCGCTTCAGGACGAGGATCATCTTCGTTCTACGGATGCAGTTGACATCATCAGTAGCTGGGTAGCTGAAGGGGGCCATGTGATGTTTTGCTGTACCTGTTATGGATAGCTGGTACACCCCCATTTCTTTCACTTTCTAAAGACACCATCTTGCTTCGGGAGTGATTATTTGCAGTACTAGTCTTCATAACAAAAAGGACTACTCGGCCAACGCCACGGCTGAGTAAGGGATGGAGGATGACATACACACATACATACAGAATATCACAAAACATTCCATTATGACCTTTTCCTGAATTTCTCAGAGTAGTTCCTGGTGAAACTTTCTTGAAAATATCTTGAGAAATTTATGGAAGAATTCCAAAACGAATTTCTGGAAGAATTTTTGCAGAAATTTCTGAAATTATTCCGCTTGAAGAATGTTTGGAAGAGTTCTCTATACAATTTCTGGAGAAACTCGTGGAAGTCATTTGAAGAGTTCTATGGGCGATTTCATTAAGAAAATGGAGGGGAAACCCTAAAGAAAACATTAGGGGATTTTCGGCAGAAATTTTCGGGATAATTTCCGTTTCCATTGACAACATTATTTCTAACTTGTCATAAGACGAGCTTGTACATTCTCATTTATTTCCTTACTGTTGAGGTCAAAGTACAATCAAGTGGTGGTATTAAATGGGAATGTACAAGCTCGTATAATGACAAGTGAAGACATTCTACTAAAAAGCTCCAACATTATTTCTAAAATAATTTCCAGTGGGATACATACATATTTTCGGGAGTACATATTTTTGACGTTCTAGGAGAATTTTCAAAATATTTCTTCGACCCTTCCCTTCACTGGAATGGAGGACGAGGGGGCTTCCATACAAATGAAATAGAAATTGGTGCAGCAACATACCTTTGGTTGCAGCACAATTTATTTCTTAACTTCAAAGTCGTTTAGATGTCGAAATTGGTTCCATTTGTTTGATTAGTTTTTAAGTTATGCTGAAATTTCGGTTTCATTTGTATAAAAGTCCCCCCCCCCTCTTCCAGAGATGGGAGGGGTCTCGAACCACCACAGAAACATTTCTTGCCTTCAATAATCTTTACATGCCAAATTTGGGTAGTTTTTGAGTTATACAGAAATTTTGATTTCATTTGTATGGGAGCCCCTACTTCCAGAGCGGGGAAGGTCATAAACTTCCACGAAAGGCTATGCCTATTATAACCTCCACATGTCAAATTTGGTTCTATTTTCCTGTTAATTGCATATTATTCGGCAACTCGGCCGTACGAAAACCATTTTTTTGCCTTTCTCGTATACTAAGTATACGTAAAGGCTATATGATCGCTCCAAAAGCAAACTTTTATAGAAGGCTCGGAGACCCATAGTGTTATATACCGATCGACTCAGTTCGACGAATTGAGGTGATGTCTGTGTGTGTGTGTGTGTGTGTGTGTGTGTGTGTGTGTGTGCGCACAAAACGACGCAAAAAATGTCACTCATTTTTTAGGCACTTATCCTCAACTGATTTGCTCGCAACAAATTGCATTGGACGCAGATTCTTTTCCCATTGTTTCCTATTGAAAATTGGCCAGGTCGGACTATGGGATCGGAAGTTATGGCCAAAATACAAATTTATACGTAAAAATCGCGTAAAAATGTCACTCATTTTCCGGGCACTTATCCTCAACCGATTTGCTTGCAACAAATTGCATTCGACGCAGAATCCTTTCCCATTGTTTCCTATTAAAAATTGGCCAGGTCGGACTTTGGGATCGGAAGTTATGGCCAAAATACAAATTTATACGTAAAATCGCGTAAAAATGTCACTCATTTTTCGGGCACTTATCCTCAACCGATTTACTCGCAACAAATTGCATTCGACGAAAAATCTTTTCCCATTGTTTCCCTATTGAAAATTGGCCAGGTCGGACTATGGGATCGGAAGTTATGGCTAAAATACAAATTTATACGTAAATATCGCGTAAAAATGTCACTCATTTTTCGGGCACTTATCCTCAACCGATTTGCTCGCAACAAATTGCATTCGACGCAGAATCCTTTCCCATTGTTTCCTATTGAAAATTGACCAGGTCGGACTATGGGATCGGAAGTTATGGCCAAACCACCTTTTTGCCTTTCTCGTATACTAAGTATACGGTAAAGGCTATATGATCGCTCCAAAAACAAACTTTTTATAGAAGGCCCGGAGACCCATAGTGTTATATACCAATCGACTCAGTTCGACGAATTGAGGTGATGTCTGTGTGTGTGTGTGTGTGTGTGTGTGTGTGTGTGTGTGTGTGTGTGTGTGTGTGTGTGTGTGTGTGTGTGTGTGTGTGTGTGTGTGTGTGTGTGTGTGTGTGTGTGTGTGTGTGTGTGTGTGTGTGTGTGTGTGTGTGTGTGTGTGTGTGTGTGTGTGTGTGTGTGTGTGTGTGTGTGTGTGTGTGTGTGTGTGTGTGTGTGTGTGTGTGTGCGCTAAACTACTCAAAAAATGTCACTCATTTTTCGGGCACTTATTCTTAACCGATTTGTTGCATTCGACGCAGAATCCTGTCCCATTGTTTCCTATTTGAAATTGGATAGATCGGACTATGGGATCGAATGTTATGGCCAAAATACAAATTCATACGAAAAAATCACGTAAAAAATGTCACTCATTTTTCGGGAACTTATCCTTAATCAATTTGCTCACAACAAGTTGCATTCGACGCAGAATCCTGTCCCATTGTTTCCTTTTTGAAATTGGTCAGATCGGACTAAGGGATCAAAAGTTATGGCCAAAATACAAATTCATACGAAAATCACGTAAAAATGTCACTCATTTTTGGGTAATTATCCTTAACTAATTTGCTCACAACAAGTTGCATTCGACGCGTATTTCTGTCCCATTATTTCCTATTGTAAATTGGCCGAATCGGACTATGAGATCGAAAGATATGACCAAAACACAAATTTTTATACAAAAATCGCGTAAAAATGTCACTCATTTTCGGGCACTTATCCTCAACCGATTTGCTCGCAACAGACTGCATTCGCCGCAAAATCCTGTCCCATTGTTTCCTATTGAAAATTGGCCAGGTCGGACTATGGGATCTAAAGTTATGACCAAAAATGTCACTCATTTTTCGGGCACTTATCCTCAATTTGCTCGCAACAAGTTTCATTCGACGCAGAATCCTGTTCTATTATTTCCTATTGAAAATTGGGCAGATCGGACTATGGGATCGGAAGTTATGGTCAAAATACCTTTTATTAGAAGACTTACAAAAAGTCACCTATTTTTTGGACATCTAACCTTGGTCGATTTACACGCAACAAGTTGCATTCGACGCAGAATTCTGTCTCATTATTTCCTATTGAAAATTGGCCAGATCGGACCATGGGCTCGGAAGTTATAGCTAAAACGCAAACTTTACGAAAAAATCGCGTAAAGAATGTCACTCAATTTTAGGCATTTATCTCTAGCTGATTTGCTCGCAACAAGTTACATTTGACGCATAATCCTGTCCCAATGTGTCCTATTGAACATTGGCCACATCGAAATATGGGATCGGAAGTTATGGCCGAAACACCATTTTCGCCTTTTGCCTACAAAGTATACGAAAAGGTTATATGTTCGCTCCAAAACTAAACTTTTACAGAAGGCCTGGAGTTCCATAGTGTTATATACCAATTGACTCAGCTCGACGAACTGAGATGATGTCTCTGTGTGTGTATGCGCCCAACAAAAGTGCGAAAGTTTAGCTCACTTTTCGGTACTTATCCTCCGACACGATTTACTTGCAACAAGTTCCATTCCACGCGGGATCCTGTCGTATTGTTTTCTATTGAAAATTTAGAAGATCGGACTATGGGCACAGAAATTATGGCCAAAATACTTTGTGTTATAAAAGAGCGTAGAAAAGCCTAGCTCACTTTTAATGCACTTACCCTCGATCAATTAACTCACAACAAATTGCATTGGACACGGAATCCTGTTCTATTATTTTCTATTGAAAATTGGCCAGATTGGACTATTACCTTAGAAATTGACCACCATTTTTGCCTTTCTTGTGAAACAAAGTTGTTCCGAAAGGCTATAATTTCTCTCCGAAAACGAACTGTCGGATGCTTCCACACTGATACACTTCCTCCCTCTTCATACGGGAATTTGACAGAGGGCGGTCATGATATTTATATCATAACAAATATTGCCGCTCGCTTGATGGGAATGACATTTTCGTTTTCTTTTTGTGTAGTCGGAGCTTCAGTTTAACAAACATTCAAAAGTGATATCCTTAGAGTATATGACTGGGTAAAATAAAACAGGGGTAAAAAGATTAGAAAAGGAAAAATGTTGTCGAAATTCTTATTAGCATATTGTAGATCAAATTGAAAACCCAACTGAGGTCTCGCAACAATCGTATTTTCTCACATTTCGGGATGTTGCAACTGCATCGCGAATAGTGCGCATCTGTGCCATAATCGTGCACCACTCGCGATGCAGTTGCGACATCCGGGAATGGGACAAAATATGATTTTCGGTTTTCAACTGGAACTACAACATCTTTGCTTGAAAAAATCCGATTTTCATAGAACGGACAAAGTTTTTTTTTCTTTTTTACTCCTAGCTACTAGCTCATCTACTTTCAAGCAAACACATTTTATGAAGGTCGAGAAAGGCACCATCACCGCTAGGTGGATTAATCTGGGTTTTGTTAAATATCTTGGCTGCGCATATGCACAGCACATGTTTCGAAATGGACAAATTGATATGAAATTTGCGAAAAAGAATCCACGTGTCTTGGAGGGTCTTTCACCGTCTTTCACCGTCATTAGTCGTCTGAGTACACGCGACCGCTTACGTTAAAGGCAATCAAAACTCATCAAACTCATAGCCGCCAGACATTCTAAATACTCACGCTCCTCTAATGTGGACGTGTACAATACACATGTGGAAGTATTGGCTTGAGAAATGGATTGCGAGTGATTTGACTATGCGTCCAATTTGGGCATCTCGAGCTCGTTCAGTAGCCGCTAGGTTGCGAAGGCCGACGGAGGTCCTTCGTAGCTTAGTCGGTTAAAGCACCAGTTTAGCGTACTGTAGGGGTATGGGTTCGAGTCCCATCGAAGGGAAGGTGGTTACCTCCAATACATTTCCCAAATCAATATCTTCCACATAACGTACATATTCACATATGAGTTTTCATAACATTGTATATAAACGTCCAAGTCGGGTTGTTTAATCCCCGGAAATAGGCAATTAACTTTGATTGAACCAAAAGATATTTGCCGAATTTCTTAAAAAAAACCCAGATAAATCCACCTAGCGTTGGTGATGCCTTTCTCGCAATTAGTTAAGACACCAACCTTATATGGGGCCTATATGGTTCGGTGTACCATTTTCTTCATAACTTTTAAACGCAAATACCGATCGTTATCAAATTCAATAGTGATCAACAAGGCTTTGTCCTCTGTCGAATAAAACTTGTTGCGAGAAAATCGGTTAAGGATTACTATACGAAAAGTTGTCTAATGTTTTCTTTAGATTTTGTGCACACACATACACACACACATACACACACATACACACACACATACACACGGACAGACAGACATGTGCTCAGTTCGTCGAGCTGAGTCGATTGGTATATAACACTATGGGTCTCAGAGGCTTCTATAAAAAGTGCGTTTTCGGAGTGAAATGATAGCCTTTCGGTACAACTTTGTTGTACGAGAAAGGCAAAAACAGATTAATCCACTAGTGGTGAAGGTGCCTTTCTCGTTTTTCAACTCTTCCTTCGGAAGTGTCTATAATTTCACATTGTATGCGTTACGCAGGCGTGTTACTTGTTAATCTATCAAGAAATCTCTTAAATTATGAACTAAAATGCATGGTATTTGAAACAAATTCACTTTAATATTGAATATATTATTAAAACAAATAATATGAGATGGAAACATGCTTATTTTTCGGATTTGTTTCAAATAAACAAATGATTTTAATTGAGGAACATATAGAAACATGTACAAAAAATCTTCTCAGAAAAGCAAAAACGTAAAAATTGAAAGGGATTTCAAAAATTTCTTCAATGGAAGCTAGATAGCAAATGTGAGCATGTTTTGAGTCACTAATAAACCACTTATATGCATGTATGTGTGCGTATGTGTGAAAATTCTGAAATTTATTATCATATAAATCTCTCATTTTTAAGGTATTAAACAAGTTTAGTTTTACCAAATTTGGCATCCATAAGGCGAAATCTATGTTATTATTAAACGCTATTGAGTTTCGCTCAGATCAATTGGCGATTAAAGGTTGCATGAAGAAGAAGAAGTCGAAGAATGATATTTGAAATAAACTGCACGAGGAAGCATACGGGATTTTTTTTAAAACTCTTCAAAATTTAGAAGCAATTTAATTAAAAACGGAAAGCAGTAGAGGTTTGGACTTTTCATATACTGTGTATCAAGTGGGATATCACAAAATATAATTTGGAATCCAAAAATTGCATTTATTATACAGAAAAAGGCAAGTCCAACCCCGTACTGCTAACCGTTTTTAATTAAATTACTCCTAGAATGTTTGAGAAGAGTTTTAAAAAAATTCCCGTATGCTTCCCCGTGCAGTTTATTTCAAATTCTTCTTCTTCATGCAACCTTTATTTGCCAATGACTGATTTAATTAGTTCTGGATTAATTAATATTGTGGATTTACTTGACCAATGGATTCGAAGGTCGGTTCACTTGCCTATTTCAAACGTTCCCTTTTCCAGCAAGGTTTTCCAAACTCAATAAATGTTTGGTAGATTACCTTGTTTTTTGCTCCTTGTCTATCAAAACAGATGTCAAAACATCGAAAAAAGGAAGAGAAGTCCGAGGTAAACAGCAAAAAGCACGTGGCAGACTTGTCAGTTTTGACAGATTTTACTATGAAGACGGGTGTGAAGGTGAAAACGGCGATATCAACGACCGTTCAAGGAGCGACTATTTCGAACGGTTGGGTCCAATAGGGAAATCCACGTACAATATCAAGGTCTCTGGAAATTACGAGTACAATATATGCAGCCAGCGTTACGATAGTTACTAACCATGTCACAATAGCTATTCAATCCGACGAGCGCCTTATAGATAGGCAGCATGAAGTACAGTGCGTTATCATTCGTTGAGTTGTCACTCAACCCATGACATCCGCCTTTGGGTAGGCAATTATTTTGTCACTTTCACGATAAATCGCCGTGGGAAGCTGAGTAGTTTTATCTCGTTTTAAATACTGGAGTCTGGAAAAAAATCCTTATAACTAAGGAAGGGTCAAAATCTCACTTTAGGTGGATTAATCTAGGTTTTTTCGAGTGAGTAATTTCTACGCACTTTTGGTGAAAAAAGTTTTTGGCTATAACTCCGAATCCTATAGTCCGATTCCGATTTTCAATACGAAACAATGAGATAAGATTCCGCGTCGAATGCAATTTGTTGCGAGCAAAACCGTTAAAGGTAGCTGAGTCGATCGGTATATAACACTATGGGTCTGACTCCTATAAAAAGTTCGTTTTTGGAGCGAACATATAGCCTTTACGTACACTTTGTATACGAGAAAGGCGAAAATCGGAAGAATCTCCCAATTCAGAAAAATTTCTCAAAGGAAATTCGGAAGAGTTTCGCATAGAAAATCGGAAGAAATTCCCAAAAGAAGTTTGGAATAATTTTCTCAAAGAATAAGAAACTCGGAAGAATTTTCCAAAAAAAATTAGTTGAAGTTAAGAAGAAGGAAATTCGAAGAATTTTAAAAGGAAATTCGGAAGAATTTCCCAAGGGAAGATCGGAAGGATTTTCCAGAAGAAAATCGAAGAAATTTCCTGAACAAAAATTTTGGTAAAAAAATTATTGTTTACAACTGTAGGTTTTTCAGCTTAAATGTGACAGTTCAGTAAGCTGTTTACTGACGTCTATGCTCGTTGTCTTACTGACATTTACGCATCGGACGGAACTGAATTAACACCGACACTGCACACTTATTTTTTACCGGGATCTCTGCAATTTGTTCAATTTTTACCGAGATTCGCACAGCCGAGCACCAGTAAACATGTTTTCGCCGAGATATCTGTCAGAGTTGCTGAAAATCAGCCATTTTTTTGCCACGGCGAAATGTTAGACGTTTCATCAAAATGTGGAAAATTTAAGTTTTTCCTACATTCCCATCTATTATTTTGACACTTTTTTCACTTAACCTACATAGTTTCACGTCTAGTTTGATTAAGGCTATCTCCAACACGCTAAATATAAGTGAATACCCGAAAGTCGTTTTGCCCCGGGGAACGTTTTGGAGCCTCTTCCCCTACCAGTTTTTTTTATTTTGCTGGGCACACGGCTGTGCGGATTTTGCTGAGTTGAAGAAATAAAAACAGAGAATGTGTGCTACTGAACAGTGGTCCCGCAGCATCGTCCTTATTCCTTTTTCTTCCTATTTCCTTCTTCCTCTTTATTTTTTTCTCATTTTTTTTTTAATCTCTTGACCCTTTCGATCTTTTGTTCCTTTCGACATTTTGTACTTTTGTTTTCTTGTACTTTTGACCTTTTGTCATATTGTATTATTCGATAAAAAAACAAGTTCCAAGAGCTAAATGTTTAATTTGGCAATTTTGACCCCTTTTCTCCCCTTCGTAACACATTTTGTAAAACCGAATTTTGTATGAACAACGCACGTCATGATCCCCTCCTCCCTCTACAGCCTTACGTTGTTGCGTTGAACCTAACATAATGTTCAAAGGTAGTTTATAAAACTATAAAGAGGAGCGTGCGAAAGTTGAAAGTGACGAAGTTATATAAGTAACTCTTACTGTAGATAATTTGCTCAATACCTGTTGGAAATGTTACCACTCTGAGGGGTTAGAATGGGGTTAATTTTATTATTCAAAACTTTTTATCTGTTGCAATTTTCGAATTTTCTATGATAAATTTCTCATTTTTTGGGAAGTAAATTTTACAGCCGCAGTTGTATCAACCTTAAAGCCGTTGATTTGGCGACAATCTCTTTTAACCTAAAAAGATATTAGATCAATAGGTTTTCGAGCAATCAGAGAAGAATACAGGTATTATCATAATTATTACACAAAATACGATTCTAAAAATTCTAAACAGATATATCGACTATTGAAAGCTCTATGAGCTAAGTTAATTAAACGATGTGAATTATTATGAACAAAGATACGCACAGTGGTTGAAGCTGTTTTCAACTATTTGATCGAAGATTTCATTTGCATTTTCTGAAGGATGCTTTTCACTGGTAGCTGCAGAAACAATAAAGAAAAATGTACATAAAAGAAAATAATGAAATAAGGCTTAGATGCACTGCATGTGACTCCATTGTTTCTCTAGAAGTTAATGCATTGCTCACAATAAACTAAACCAAACTAAAAACTAAAACTAAAAAAACTAAAACACTAAAACTAAACTAAAACTAAACTAAAACTAAACTAAAACCAAACTAAAACTAAAACTAAACTAAACCAAAACTAAAACTAACTAAACTTGACTTTCTCTTGTTCACGTACTTTTTTCTCATTTAAAAAGTTTCAAACAGTAGATGTAAGTTCTTGAATCAGCCTTTGACCTGCTGTACGAACTGTAGACGATTATTACGTAGATGAGTAGAACGTCAATTTTAAAAATGCACCCAACAACAAAACATACACGATTGGGTATACATCATAACGTATTAAAATTGCAAAATTTGACGATCAGTGAGTTCAATTTTCCATTTTTTATATCAGACAGAATCAATAAAGACGTAGTTCACGTAACAAAAATAGAATGATCAAACCGCAAGTAGATAATTATTGTAGCGGATAGCACAAAAAAATTCTTATGAGTTTACATGAAAAGACAGTATTTTCGAAAACCAAAACATCAAAAATTCAACAGATATTACGTGAAAACGGAAAAACATTATTTAAAAGGTTTAATAATAAATAGATATTTTCTAGCAGTTTTATTCAAAACTATGAATGCACCAACATTTGAACGCTTACAATGAATGAATATATAACTTTAAACAACACAAAATCCAGTACATCCACTACATCATCCACTACTAAGGATGAATGTTGTCTTATTTTATACGAAATGTAAAATACACAAATAGTCAGTACCACCAACCTGTTTGGAAACATAGTTTATTATGCTGTGGGTGAAACCCCTTTTAAATGCCTACAATTTCAGTTTAAATGTTTTGTTCAACCTTTCCTTTTGAGGCAAATAATAATCTTTCGTTTTAGGTGCGTTCTGTGGTTGGAATGTTGACTAATTACAGAAAGAGAATTATTTAGGGTTTTTATATAGAGTTAAATAATTAACATTCACATTCTTTGATGAAACAATTCATCTAACAACAACTATCATGGAACTAATGCATTTGAGATTGAAATCAAATACTCTATATCTATCAATATAGCCAATACCGAAAAACAAAATACAAAACGATCAAACCTTTTTCGTTAACTTCACATTATAATTATTGAAATCTTTCTGTGATATATTATTTAAATTTTATAAAAACAAAAACAGTAGAACAATTTAAAAGAAAATGTATATTCATTGACGAATCTAAAAGGTAAAATGTGATATAAGATATAGAAAATTGCCCGTAATGTTATCTTCAACATATTGACAATATAGTAACCTGAAAATAAGGCAAAATAAGCACAGTAAACATTAAAAGACGATGAACTATAAAATAATCGCTAATTATTATTTTAAATATTCAAAGCGACTTTCATCAGATTGTCCCAATGCTTTAATAAGGTTCAGCCTGCTGTAACACTCATTATGGTACCTCGTCATTCAAATTTGCCAGACTAGTGGTCTAACAACTCTTGCGCGCATGGCATAGTTCCCTGCCGCTTAAAGAGTTGCCACAATGAGTTCAGGTCAGCCGAGGTCAGTAATCTGACTGGTGAAGCACGAGAGTTAAGCTAGACCAAAGTATAGCATTATGTTAACAAATCTTTAGATTCGGGATTTGAATATTTGAGGTAATTGTAATGCGATCTTAGCGTTTGAACATCAAATCTGTTGCTTATATATGTCTTATAGCGTCAAACAAGCTCTAAATACAATTTCGTTAAATCTATAGTTTATTGTGCCAGTGCATAAATAATATGGGAGCATTTTTGGTATCCTTTATCAATAAGCGTTTAAACCAGATTGATAAGTTCAAAATCAATTATTATTATATGCACACAAAGGTTCGGTTGGATCAATTCACCTATATTATCATATGACCCTCGCTTTTATTATACGAATATTAACATTAAATAACTTTTCAAGGACACCATTTGTTAATCATTTATCAACAAATAAAATCTATTCCATAGAACTGTTAAAAACATTTTTTTACGATCTGTCATGGAAGCTACGTCAACGTAAAATATTTTCAACAAAATACCAAATTTAGATAAAAATACTAATTTTGTAATTGTCAGATTATCGACGAGAAACTTCTAGATTTATAATAAAACGTAAAAAATCATGAAATCTAAGCTTCGTATTTTGAAATCCGAAAATTCCCATAAACGTCAAGTTCTTATACACCAGTACATTCATTCTGGCTCTCATTCTTGTTTAATAGGCTCGAAAGTTTGAAAGCGTCATTCATACGTAAACAAGACTAAGGGTGACCATTTTATTTAAGTTTGCACTTTCTGAAAGTTTTACCAGATCATGTAAGACATTTTTAAGTTGCAAATTTGTATGGAAAACGAATTCACTTTGATGGAAAATACGTCTACTTCATGGTTCATAATATTGTTTATGGATCGGACTTCATATCTTATGGATCATTCGTATGTTTTAGGGATACTTGTATCTATTACCGAACATATTTTGAGGGTCCATCAATTGCGAGATTCATTGCTGCCGTTATTAGGATTTGTAGTGTAACCCTGTATTGGTTTTAAGATCGAACAATACTATTTCATGGCTCATCACTATGCAATTTTATTGCTCATTTCTATATTTTCCATGGAACAAAAAACAATTTAAGTATGCGTTTTGACTTATATCATGGAACATTTGTTTATTTTTATGTTACATTCTTGTTGAAGTGTGGAAAATAATTGCAAATCTATGGATCATTCCAATATACATTAAAGTAATTTTTCGGTTTTACTGGAACATTATCATTAAATTTATTGCAGAAGCAAGTACTTTATGGATCATCTGATTCTTCATGGGTATTTTGGTAAATATGCCGATATTTTTCAAAATTTGACCCACAGAAAAACCTCATTTATTGCTATATTTTGCATGAACCATGGATCGTTTTACACTGCCTTATGGATCATCGACCCTTTTTATGGATTTTCATTTTCAATCTATGGATCAAAACATATTTTCATGGATCATTTTGTATTTCTTTATGGATCAAATATTCACTTTTAATGGTAAACTAACGTGCTTCAGGCCATCGCATCGCCACGAACAGGTTCGATCTCTGCCCGGGAAAATCCAGCAAGTTGAAGAAGAAGAAAACCTGCAGGTATGTAGGTATTAGAGTGTAGACATGGCGAACTCACCTGGCATAGAAGTGTCCACCTGATATCCAGCTGTAGGCTGACATCATCTGCCTTATCCGTATCTATGCACAACACGTCTCAACAGAGTAGTACATTTGAACTTTCTGACGTGGATTAAACTGACTGGTTTAATCACGTGGAAACTTATTGTTGTTTTAATGGCTTTTCGTGACAATTAACAAAACACAATTAGGTCATCGTTTCGGCTTATACGCTTCAGCCATCATCAGACGCCTAAAATCACATTTATTACAATTTTCACAATCAAACAATAATTCACAAAAACACTTACTACTAGCTAACCTCCTAGCGTTCAGTCAGACAAACATAACTATTTTTCTTCTTTCTTTCTTGTCATCTCTACACCCAAATCACAACCCATCGATTACGTAATTTTTCTCACTCAGTCATTCGTCCGTTCTTCCTCTCAGGTACTCTTCTCAATTCCGCCAATAGACCGTTGTAGGTTGTATCAAATATATCACACTCCCCATGTAGGTTGACCGTATGCGTCGCCTTGTTTTTTATTTGAATACTCA